>NW_026934798.1:0-61861 GCF_032062105.1 Saccostrea cuccullata
TTTTCCTGTAATACTGTTAATGTTTGAGTGTATATTTGTACTAACAAAGTTGTACATACTTTAAACAATAATTATACACACCCAATACCTATTGTTCCTAAAATTTATCTTATTTTACTTAAAAAAATTAAAACACACTAGTCTTGTCTGTAAATTGGAGACAATGAAAATGAAAGTGATTGACGGATTCTCACAAACTGGATAATTTTGTAACAGAAAGTAAGTATGCTGCAAGTGAATCAACTTTTGTCATATACTTATATTCACATGATAATTTTATAATTTTGCAGTAAATCGTGGATAAGCAGTTTGAGGGGGGGGGGGGTGCGTCTTAAACAATAATTATTGTTCAAAGTAAATTTTATAATGTTCGATTAGTAAAATTCATAAATGTCTAAGTCAAATCGTAGTCATTACTTTTCTTCTGAAGTACTACCATTAGCTTCAACTTGGCCGCCGACAATAGTTGCGAGAGTTTGCACTCTCTACCATCGGCTCATACATTCACCTCAGTCGTTGGCTCGCGTATGCACAGTGTTAAACATGAAAAATAGTGCGTTTGTTTTAATTAATTACAATTCAATTACTATGATTATGTCTGAGTTTTGAGATAGATATTTACTAAATCAATCCAGAACTATTGTTTGAATTGTAACAATCCTGCAAATATCACGTTTTATATGTTATGTCAAAAATCTTGACGTGAGCCCATTACAGTGGTGTCTGAGAGAGGAACGAACGACAACACTGCATGGGAGATTGGAGGGTTTGATACAAAACGTGGTCCGTGTTATCGGAACGGCATATAGCACAGGCATCATTCACAGGAGTATAGTTTTATTACCTAATAATTTCTGTCAACCAAAAGTTGTTCCCAGCCTTCTCTTTTTAATTAATTTATCCTCAGACTGTAAAACAATCAGTTTTTGTATGTTTGTAGACGCGACCGACTTGCAGAAGGATAAAACGTACGCTCAACTGGGACCTGGGGTACCCCGCAAATACTTTGTCATTTGCGTAGTAATAAAACATTTTAGGAAGTCTCTAGGCATTAAAGGCACAAAAGTGAATTCATCCATATCAATACGGAGACCTCAGGTCATCTTATATATTAATTTAATTTTATTTGATAGACAATTTTCTTTGTCTTACTCCAAAATAAACATATTTATAACTTTATAAAGATCAATTTTCTAATATATATATTAGCAGAAACGTGAAAGTAATAAAGGGGGACCAGAGGTAACCTCATATTGTACATCAATAGAGGGACGAAAGATCACCTTACATTGAACATTAGTAGGGAGACCAGAGGCCACCTTATATATAACATCATTAGGGAGACCAGTGGTCACCTTATTTTGTACATCATCAGAGGGATCATAGGTCACCTTACATTTTAAATCAATAGGGGTCCAAATGTAATCTTTTATTGCACATAATAGGGGGACCTGGGGATACCTTATATCGTATAACATTTGGGGGACCAGTGGTCACCCTATATTTCACATCAGTGGGGGAACTACAGGTAACCTTATATTGTACTGTACATCGGTAGAGGGACCAGAGGACACCTTATATTGCACATCAGTAGGGAGACCAGAGGGCACCTTATATTATGCATCTGTAGGGGGGGGGGGGGGGGGGCAGAGGACACCTTATACGATACATCTGTAGGGGGACCAGAGGACACCTTATATTGTACTTAAGTAGGGGGGGCAGAGGTCACCTTATATTGTACATCAGTAGGGGGACGAGAGGACGCCTTATATTGTACATCAGTAAAGGGACCAGAGGTCAACCGATATGTTACATAAGTACGGGGACTAGTGGTCACCTGATATTGTACTGTACATCAGTAGAGTGACCAGAGGAAAAGATTACAATATGAGGTGACTCACCTCATATTGTAATCTTTTATTGCACATAATAGGTGGGACCTGGGGATACCTTATATCGTATAAACATTTGGGGGAACAGAGGTCACCCTATATTTCACATCAGTAGGGGAACTACAGGTAACCTTATATTGTACTGTACATCAGTAGAGGGACCAGAGGACACCTTATATTGCACATCAGTAGGGAGACCAGAGGGCACCTTATATTGTGCATCTGTAGGGGGGGGGGGCAGAGGACACCTTATACGATACATCTGTAGGGGGACCAGAGGACACCTTATATTGTACTTAAGTAGGGGGGCAGAGGTCACCTTATATTGTACATCAGTAGGGGGACGAGAGGACGCCTTATATTGTACATCAGTAAAGGGACCAGAGGTCAACCGATATGTTACATAAGTACGGGGACTAGTGGTCACCTGATATTGTACTGTACATCAGTAGAGTGACCAGAGGAAAAGATTACAATATGAGGTGACTCACCTCATATTGTAATCTTTTATTGCACATAATAGGTGGGACCTGGGGATACCTTATATCGTATAAACATTTGGGGGAACAGAGGTCACCCTATATTTCACATCAGTAGGGGAACTACAGGTAACCTTATATTGTACTGTACATCAGTAGAGGGACCAGAGGACACCTTATATTGCACATCAGTAGGGAGACCAGAGGGCACCTTATATTGTGCATCAGTAAGGGGGGGAATAGGCAGAGGACACCTTATACGATACATCTGTAGGGGGACCAGAAGACACCTTATATTGTACTTAGAAGGGGGACAGAGGTCATCTTATATTGTACATGAGTAGGGGGACGAGAGGGCGCCTTATATTGTACATCAGTACGAGGACCAGAGTTCACCCGATATTTTACATAAGTACGGGGACTAGTGGTCACCTGATATTGTACTGTACATCAGTAGAGTGACCAGAGGTCACCTTTTTTTTGTACATCAGTAGTAGGACCAGAAGTCATCGTATATTGTACATCAGCAGAAAGACCAGAGGTCACCTTATATTGTACGGGGACTTTTGGTACTGTACATCTGTAGCGGGACAAGAGGGCACCTTACATTTTACATTAGAAGCAGGATCAGAGGTCATCTTATATTGTACATCAGCAGAAGGACCTGAGTTGCATTCTTGAATATCATTAGGGGGACAAGAGGACACCTTATACTATATATCTGTAGGGGGACCAGAGGACACCTTATATTGTACATCAGTAGGGGGGCCAGAGGTCACCTTATATTGTACATAAGTAGGGGACCAGAGGTCACCTTATATTGAACATCAGGAGGGCAACCAGAGGTTAGCTTATATTGTACATAAGTAGGGGGGGGGCAGGGGTAACCCAATATTTTACATTAATACGGGGACTAGTGGTCACCTAATATTGTATTGTACATCAGTAGAAGAACCAGAGGTCACCTCATATTGTACACCAATAAGGGGACCAGAGGACACCTTATACTATACATCTGTAGGTTACCAGAGGACACCTGATATTGTACATCAGTAGGGGGACCAGAGGTCCCCTTATATTGTACAGTAGTAGGGGGACCAGGGGACACCTTATACTATACATCTCTAGGAGACCAGAGGACACTTTATATTGAACATCAGTAGTGGGACCAGAGGTCACCTTGTTTTTTACATCAGTAGGATGAACAGAGTTCACCTGATATTAAACATAAGTAGGGGGGCCAGAGGTCACTTTATATTGTACATAAGTAGGGGGATCAGAGGTCGCATATGTACATCAGCAGGGGTACCTATGGTCACCTTTTATTGTACATCACTTGGGGGACCAGCGGTCACCTTATATTTAACATCAAAAGAATGACCAGAGGTCTCCTTATATTGTACGTGGACTAGTGGTCACCTAATTATGTACTGTATATCTGTAGCGGGACCAGAGGACACCTTATATTTAACACCAGAAGGAGGACTAGAGGTCACCTTATATTGAACAATAGTAAGGGGATGAGAGGTCATTTTATATTGATCATCAGCAGTTGTACCAGGGGACACCTTAAGCTTATAATGTACATTAGTAGGGTGACCAGAAAACACCTTATTTTGTACATCAGTACAGGGACCAGAGGTCACCCGATATTTTTCATAAGTACGGAGACTAGTGGTCACCTAATATTGTACTGTACATCAGTAGAGGGACCAGAGGTCACCTTATATTCAACATCATAAGGGGACCAGAGGACACCTTATATTGTACATCAGCAGTAGGACCAGAGGTCATCTTATATTGTACATCAGCAGAAGGACCAGAGGTCACCTTATATTGTACATCAGTAGGGGACCAGTAAGGGGACCAGAGTTCACCTTATATTATACATCAGTAGGAGGACTAGAAGTCACGTCATATTGTACATCAGAAGGGGCACCAGATGTCACCTTATATTGTACATCAGTAAGGGGATCAGAGGCTACTTTATGTTGCACATCAGTAGGGGGACAAGAGATCACTGTATATTGTGCATCAGTAGGGGGACTTGAGGTCACCTCATATTGTACATCAATAGGGGGACTTGAGGACACCTGCTATTGTACATCGATAGGTCAACTTATACAAGGGTCGTTTAATAAATAATGTGTTCGGTGCTCGGAAAGAAACAAAAGTCGCTTTTTAATGATTTAATTATAATGATTTAACCTAACATTATCTTTTCATGAAAACACATGTAAGTAACATTTTTTTTATCCAATTTCTGATTCATTTTCAATTGTTTTTTGAACTCATTTTCGGGTATGAACCTTTGTTTACTGGATTATTGCAGATCCTATGAATTCCTGGACTTGTTTTTTCCTTCTGAAACGTGTTTTCTCAAGTTTGACAAATGGAACAAGCCAAAAGGCGAAAGATCTGGCGAATATTGTTAATGTGAATGAACATTAATTTTTGTTTATCCCCAAGACTCCTTTACTCTTCAGGGCTTTCGGGTTTGGACGCTGTCATGAAAAAAATCTAATGTTGTGGATTCCTGATTCTCATTAACCATTTGATTTTTTGCCAAAAAATTGCTTTTAGATTCCTCCAGAAATTAAACTACATCCCCAAATACGAATTTGAACAATAAGACCACTAATATTTAAGAAAATTGCCTATAAATCTATCTTTGTGCTCTTGCACTTCTCTGCTCTTCTCAGACCTTTGCTGTTTTTGTCAAGTACATCTTATTTTAAATTTTTATTTGAGGGTTTTAAGCAATAGATTCAAGTTTCTTTTTCTGTTTGAAATTCAAATAAACGTGGATAACTACAATTACTGATATTTTTAATAATTGTTCATATATTCTTACACGGAGTCGTTTCCACTCATTTTTTTAAAGGGTTAAGCCCCAGTCACACTGTCACGATTTTTGATCACGGTAAGCTACGATTTAGGGATCCATGAAAATTCTTAGACATCTGCAGTCAGTCCGTTATTATTTCCGTGGTGAGCCCTGTTATCTTGGATTACTCCTGAACGATCCGTGAATCGCTACGACTGTTTTGAACCGTTCAAAACAGTCGTGGAAAACCGCGATGAAACTTCATTTCTTGTAGATCGTAGTTGACCCGTACTGTATGCCTACCGTCACCGTGAGACCACCGTATAGACTTTCGTGATGTATCGGGGTTATCCGTGATACGTAAGTCTACGCTTACTCAAGGATTTCGACGACTGCAATAGGGAAAATATACGATTATACAAGATAATCCGTATCTAACCGTAAACCCCGTAAATTCTGTCTCGGTTGTAGTAGGAAAGCGACAAGGAAACAATACAGAGACTCAAGAATAATGGCGGCGAACTGCTTTTTCTTTCGTTGTAATTACGACAGAAGTAAGGGTTTTGACGTCTAATCACCTGTTTTAACGGCAATTTTACGATTGGATACGAGAGCTTACGATCTTTCAGTTATTTATTAAACATTTTTGTCACAATTTTTCCTTGCCATTGTTATCTGTTGTTCATGACTGTACACATGACCATAAGCACAGGATTCGGCCTCTAAATCTTGACATGTAGTTAAACAGACAGAAAGCACAGAACTTCATTGTTGTGACACATGTTTTTTCAATACCAGGTAAGACGAAAGAAGGAAAAAAAAGTAGAGAACAGTTTGGGTATGATTAGTTAAAACTGGTATAACATTACTGATGGCTGTCAAACCATATGTATTGTATCGATGCGCTTTAATTGATTACAAACATGAAGCAGTTTCTATGAAAGTATTAGGAAGGATTACCAGCAACACATTCAATCCTAGCTAATTAATGAAAACAAAAAGGTTTCACTTTGTTCTTTCAGATGACCTTATTGCCTTTTCCGTTATTTCCCGATCAAATCAAAGAGCACACGGCAATTGTGACCGGTCGCTGGGGGATGTTCCCTCCACCTTGGCACCTGATCCCACCTCTGATATAGAGGTACGTGTTTGCTTTTCTTCCGGTCTTATATGTTTGAATGGAAATTTGAGATTGAAAACTGTTTATTATCTACATAACTTTCATCCGTAACATCATTTCTAGATTCTTGAGAGATTACTAAATTTTGGTTTAGGCAAATGATACTTAGAAGAGATAACACCCTTCCAATTGGCCACCATTTAAATCAAAACCGAGTATATATCAGGACCTTAGCTACTATGCTCAATTATAGGAAGAGTGTCTTGGCAACGAAACTAAATTTGAATCATATGGAGAAATGACGTGCAGTTTATTCATGAGGTTGCTCGCACGTGATTTACTTCTCATTAATATTCATAAGATCCTGCAACAACTCAAATTATTGCATTTCTTTAATTTTTTAATATAAAAATATGCAAGACTTTTTAATTTAAATTTCTTTAAGTACTCGACATATCTAAATGGGTAGGATTTAGCGTTATATTCAGTTGGCAATTAATGATACCGTATGTTTCAATAATTAGTAGGTCAGACAAATGCAAAATATTGCCGTTTTTAATTTTAAAAGGCGGTCGTAACTCTTCATATAATTTTATAACAGCAATATTTTCTAAAAATTAACCTTCGTTTGTACCTATAAATCGGCGGAAGAACTCTGTCATCATGCAATAAACACTTACATTTAATCACCAAAAATGATAAAAACATTAAATCAGTTCTTTTTTCTTCAATAAAACATTGTACTCTCGCTTCGAATTTTCAAATCAAAAAGGCGGTGGCAACTTTCACTTTGGCATCAACATTATTGTTATTTCCGGTAATGGATATAAAGAAAAAACAAAAGATCGGCGGAAGAACTTTATCCGAAATAGTTAGAATATAAAAATTAGCAATTTTTTGTAAGTTCTCTATATAATCCTTTATAGAATCTGCCGCCATTATAGCTCCAATATGGCGAATATGTAAATGAGCATAATGAACACCATTTCTCCATATGTATTATACTTTCATGTAAGCCACGCCCTCCTGCATAGCATGCGCAACAGTCAACATTGCTTGACGACGGGTGGTAAATAAAAAAAATAGCAACTGCGCGGAATTTATGTGCGCACGGTTCACTGTAATATGTAGTTGTATAAACATTCAGTATAATATAATAAATATAGCATATAGTTGAGTGTAACATTGAACATTTTCACCCCTCGAAAACCATTGTCAACCTCGGCTGCGTCTCCATTGACAATGGTTTTCTTGGGGTAAAAATTTTCAATGTTACACTCAACTACATGCAATATTTATATAATACATGTAAATCACAAAAATATTGAATGAAAACACGTTGACACATCTGCATGTATTTCTCATACATAACAGTTATCTGAAAACACTCATAAGTCAACTTTTATAAGGATTAAAAATAAGAACGAGCCACTTGTATTTTAAAATAAGAAATGAAATAGTAACATTTGATTTCTCAATGGTTCCTCTTTACATGTATATCGGTATTTTTTAACAATGTTAATGCTGGCGTCCATGTACAGAGACCTTAATGACGATTACATTTTTCCCAATGTCTTTTACTTGCTTAGACGTAACACATCTTGAAAAATCTTCTTCATTCGTGGCATTCTCGTACATTCTTGTAGCCTTAACTTGATTGGCCGTAACCGTAGCTTAACAATAACTAGTGAGACCGTCGCATTATAAGGTACATGTATCACTACGGGATACCATGGTTGCCCGTAACAGTATCCGTGGCATGAATAGCATGTTCCCTAATGAAGCCGTGTCCAAACCCTGTTGAACCGTTCAATAATCCTGAAACAACCATTTCATTTGTTTTGGCGCCAAAAAATCGTATGAGCATCACGATTACCTACGGTTTATAAAATCGGGGTGAAGCGTTACATTCCGTGTCTATAACCGTGACAGTGTGACCTAGGCTTTACTTTTGAGTACTAAGCTTTTCTTCTGTCAAACGTTTTTAAAACAGTGTAAACTACTTCCGAAATGATGTCTATTTTGAAAGAGGGCGTATAAGGCGTGTACAATCCCCCGCTCTGAGACAAAATGTTTTCAATTTTCAAAAGTCACAAAAAAGCTATATTTTCTAAAATCATGTTCTCAATAATGTCACCTTCAAAATATTTTATTATTTTATTTTTCTGAACGACTTATCATTTGATAATATTTATTTCAAAGTTGCCAGTTAAGCATATTTAGTGGAAAATGGGTTTAATAGAGCTATAAAAAACGAATTTTGAACATGAATGGGTCAAGTCTCCATTCTTCGTGCACGCTTAAATGATGGAAACGGAAATTTGAAATCTATTTCATTTATCCAAAAAATGAAATCTGAACCCATTCTATATGAAAATCGAACTTTTCTGAAAGAAATTTACGCTTCAACAAACCCGTTCATTTAAATCACACTGAAAGACGTCAAAAGTGCATATACCTCGTAGCGTAGTGGTTAAAGCGGTCGGTCTTGCACTAAACCTGAGCTATGAAGAGAGTTCGAATCATACATGAAGCTTTTTCTTTTTTTTTTTTGATTTCAAATGTCTTAAAAACATGAATAAAAAATAAATTATTCATAAATCATTGAAATAATGGAATACAGAATTTGAAATGTAAAAGATGATATAAACCATAAAATTTTGAAAAAATACTACTTTTCGAATTGAGAAATATCTTTTTTCAGAGCGGAGGATTGTAAAGAAATTTACGCTTCAACAAACCCGTTCATTTAAATCACACTGAAAGACGTCAAAAGTGCATATACCTCGTAGCGTAGTGGTTAAAGCGGTCGGTCTTGCACTAAACCTGAGCTATGAAGAGAGTTCGAATCATACATGAAGCTTTTTCTTTTTTTTGTTTTGATTTCAAATGTCTTAAAAACATGAATAAAAAATAAATTATTCATAAATCATTGAAATAATGAAATACAGAATTTGAAATGTAAAAGATGATATAAACCATAAAATTTTGAAAAAAATACTACTTTTCGAATTGAGAAATATCTTTTTTCAGAGCGGAGGATTGTCCTCGCCTTGTGCGCCTCCATTCATTTGCTATGTGTCGTATAGTCAATCATACACCATCAGTGATTATTTGTTGAAATTTGGCAAACAGTACATTTGTTTAATTTTGTTTGTAAGTTCGGTATCCATTTTTGATGCCTATTATATATTTTTTTATCATTGAAATCCACCTGCTCAATTGTCTTTAAAACAAACATTGATTGCCGTTAATTTTTACATATTTCAGTGAGTAATTCTTTGGGATTCTTAACGAGTTTTACAGCAGCTTTAATGGACGGTTTAATTTCACTCTAGTTTACTGATTCTTTACAATTCATTTTTAATGCAGTGTCTCGAATACCCTTGTTTTCCAGCTTCTCACAATTAAACTACTCAGTATGTGGTGAAAATTAGTTACATCAATTGTTATAAATTCATTAAAGATGCAATAATGTGAAAAATTCAAGCTTAGTATTGTATGCCATACAGTTCAGGACATTATTTATTGAAAAGCCCTCGTAATTTGTACATCAGTAGGAGGACAAGAGGTCACATTGTATTGTACGTCATTAAAAATAATGATAAATCAATTTTAACGACAACGAAGAAACCGGAAGACACTTTATATTTTACATCAATAAGAAGACCAGAGGTCATCTTATAATATAATATTGTAAGTCAACAGGGAGACCAGAAGACACCTAATATTTTACAAAAATATTGAGACCAATGGAGTTCTTATTTGGTCACCTGAATCAACGCATGTGACTTATTGCTATCAGTTTTTTTTTCTGGCGTCTTGCGCTGTGCATTGTGCGTTAAATTTCGAACATTATCAGCTTTTCTCTGTAATCCCTCATTCATTTACAACCAATTTTGGCTTAAAGCATCTATGGGTGAAGAGGAGATTTTTTTAATTTATGGTCAACTAGTGGGTATTGTTTTTTTTAACAAAAAACACATGTCTCCCCTTCTTTACCAACATTTACAAATGCAGTTTTTCTATCAAGGTCAAAAATAATAATGCAGTGCATCTTTCAAGTCTTAGAAGTGATCTAAAGTTATGGTCTGGTCTTGTTTTTTCCTTAATTTAACCTTGAAAGAAGAAAGTGGTCAAGGTCAAATAATTTGATGTAGTGTATTTAGGCTTAATGTGGCTTTACTTGTTCCAAGTTTAAAATCCTAATGTCAAGAAAGGTCTCAAGTTATGACTTAGGATATATTTCATATGAACGTTTGACTTTGACCCAATAATAATTAGATCATGGTAAAAAAAATTGATCACATATACTCTCCATCTATGTGTCCTCTGCATGTTCCAAGTTTGAAGTCTAAATGTCAATGGGTTCTCAGGATATGGTCAAAACATGTTTATTCTCTATTTGACCTTGAGGAAAGAAAGGGGTCAAGGTCAAAGTCCTGGTGCACTAGATCTTATATTTAATGTCTTCTTTCTGTGTTACAAGTTTGAAGTCCTAATATCATAGGGTATTCAAGCTATGGTCTAAACTCTATTTTGATGTGAAAGTTTGACTTTAACCCAATAATATTGGATCAAGGTCAACTATTTTGATCACATACACCTTCTCTCATGTGTCCCATGCATATTCCAAGTTTGAAGTCTAAATGTCAAAGGTATCTATGGTTATGTGCAAATGTGTGTTTTTTTTCTATTTGACCTTGAAGAAAAAAAAGGGGTCAAGGTCAAAGTTCTGGTGCATTACATGTTGTACTTAATGTCTTCTCTCTATGTAACAAGTTTGAAGTCCTAATATCAAAGGGTACTCAAGCTACTTCCAAAACTCTATTTTAATGTAAAAGTTTGACCTTGACCTTATAAATAGTTCAAGGTCAAAAATTTTGGTGGCGTGCACTCCGTCTTGAGGTCATCTATTTATGTTCCAAGTATGAAGACTTCAGGTCAAAGGGTATTCGAGTTACGGCCTGGACAAAATTTGGATGAAGAAGAATAAAAATAAGAAGAATAAGAATAAGAAGAACTAGAGCAAAGCTCGTTGCAAAGCAACGAGTAGGTCTTCCGTCCTGTTTGACCGGAAGTAGCATTAATTTTCGACAAAAATGAGAAATAACGCCTAAAAATTGGTTTGAATCCTTTAACGCTATGTTAATTAATGCAAAAATAAGCAATTTTTTGCTACTTCCGGTTTGACCGGAAGTGACGACAAAAATTATTTTTTTGATTCTAGAAACATTTGTTACCAAAAAACTTGTCAAGAACGGCAAAAATACGCGTTTTTCGACTACTTCCGGTTTGGCCGGAAGTAACGACGCCGGACGTTTTCTGACGACTTCAATAGATTAAGCTTGTCATTTTGTACAACTTTGCTTCTTTGACGTATTACAAATTCTCAATACGTTTTGAGATATAAAGAAAAAACTATTGGCCCCTCTAGGCCCTTAAATTTAGGGACCAGCCCTTTTTTCGAGATATCATTTGAAAGATCTTTAAATTCTGCACTTCTTTTGTTCTATACATTTTCACAAAATATTTTCAGGTAAAAAGATATCGAAGAAAAGGTGTGAGAAATTTTGAAATTTGTGATAGGTCTATTTTCGGGCCATAGCGAGCGCCGACGAGCGTCACTTCCGGTAAATTTGATATACCTGATGCACCTCTCCAGACATAGCTCTACCTAGCCTCAAAGTTTGAAGTTTCTATCTAGAGCCGTTTTTCGGGAAAATTGTGGACAAAATGACCCTTAAAAATCAGAAAATCGACGATATCTCTAGACCGGAAGTGACGTCATCAAAACGGAAAAAACGCATAAGGTTCAAGTGATGTTCCATACGTCCTGAAAGTTTCATAAGATTTTGTTGAGCCGTTTTCGAGAAATTGCGTGCACAAAATCGGTAAGAAAAAAATAATAATAATAAAAGTGAAAAAGAAACCGAAGAAAAACAATAAGGTCTTCCGCTGAAGACGGAAGACCTTAATAAGAATAAGAAGAATAAGAAAATCGACAAAAACAATATGTCCCCCCTTCGGAAGGGGAGACATAATTAATGAAATCTTTAAAAATCTTCTTTACTCATTAACATCAAGCCGTCGAACTGTTGGGATAATTATTATAAGCATTGACTCCATACCAAAATTGTGAAATTCATTGTCCCAGGGTCATGGTGCCCTGGGGTTAGGACAGGGCTATAAAAATTTATATAAATTTATATTCTCCCTCACTTCGTTCGTCCGAATATAAATTAATTAATATACGCTTTATTCTGTATTGAAAAAATAACCAACTCATATGTATGGAATGCTGCTCGTCAGAACGTTTATTACAAATTTAACACATTTGTATTCATTTCAACACACGTTATTTTTAATCATCAAATAATACTTATATACATACATACGAGGGTTGTTCGGAAATAATTGAGACATTGTGAATATTTTGCTTTCTAATGAACGTCTTTCAGTGAAAATTGGCATATACGTTTGACCTACACTAAAAATTAATAAGAGCAAGAAATATTTTACAAATATGAAATGTTTTCTCTACAATGGTATATAAATGTGTCAATAGTAGGGGTACCCGGAGCAGTCGCGGAATCAGACATTTAAAATATGAAAACCCCACAATTCTAACCCTTCGTTGATCAATAATGAGAGCGAAAATAATTTAGTTTAAGTGTATAATTTTTCAGCTTTGGTTCAAATTTATGTTGTGCAACTTTGATAGAATTTTGATCAGAAATATGGAGATCATAAAAAAATTAAGCGCGGTAGAGAAATCTGCTAACAACGAAAAAATGGATTTTGACGTCAAGGGCGGAGCAGCCAGCATACCTAAAATTTTGTGTAGCGCAATGCAGAACTCTTTTCAAGACTGAACGACCTGCTAAAACAATAACAACGAGAAAAAATGATGTGGTAGGGTTTGTTATTTCCTTGGTATACATTTTTTTAGGAATTAATTAAACAAGAGTAAAATTAAAAGATCTGGACGACCATGAGTTATTACATACAGTATTGATATCGTTACGGTATTTAACCCGCGTTACATATAAATTCGCACCGCATGATTCTAAGTTGTTCTTTCCGAAAAATGAAATTTTTTGAATGGGGTAGCAACAGCATACATTTTTAAAGAATAGTTTGAGAAAAGAGACTTTGATTTTTGTAATGTTATTTATGTAATAACAAAGAAGGAAAAGTATTAAACGCTTCCCGATCGTTTCACATGCGAAACAATCTACTGCTAACGTAACGTTAAATGACGTAACGAGGCTGCTCCGGGTAGATAGACATATGCATATTTATTAATTCACATAACCTTATATAGTTATCGTAGGAATTTGAAAATTTGCTTAAGTGTTTTAGACGTTCTTTATAAGATATTGATGAATTTTCATGAAATTATCTCCGTCCTTTAAGGAGTAAATGTAATTGTCTCAATAATTTCCGAACAGCCCTCGTATATGTGTGTGTGTGTGCCTAATTTACTGGTTTCCATTCCTTACACGTTCTGTACGAGCGGAAGAGTAACTTTTTAAGCACGCACCTGCTATTTATATGACCATGTCACGTGACATAAAAACCACACAGATCCACCATTCTGTTCACACGGGAAATACCAATAACGACAATAATAATAATTATGAAATGCATTTATTCTTTGAAAATATTTCCCTCTGCCCCTGGATATTAAACAAACTAACTACATGCAAAGTTGTGATGAGGAAGGGTATTCTCTCCAAAATTTTGAAATTCGTGACCCAAAGGTCAGGGGTTCTGGTGTTACGGTGGGGCTAGTATATAAACTGTAAAGTTTAAATTCATTAAAAAGAGGCTGAGGGGTGGCAGCCATTTTCAGACTATTTTGATCTCCTTTAAAAGAAGAGCTCCATATAAAGATATACAAAAATGATCAAATTTTAAAACTAAAATGTATGATTTTTTTCTTTGCCAAATGATAGTTGACAGCTTATGATACCGTATCTAAAAAAAAAGATAAAACTGATGGTTAATTTGTAGTTAATTTATTGTCCCCCAGCCTCCTTAATTCTTTAAAAAATCTTCCTCTCTGCTCCTGGATGTTAATTAAACTAACTACATATAGTTATGATAAGCAAGGGAGTGTCTTCCAGAATTATAAATTTCAAGGCCCCTGGTTCATGGGTACCATGTTATTTGTAGACAATATTGTAATTGAATTAATGCTTTGAAACTTGTTCTTTGGTATAAACAATCTTTTTTATGAACAATTGTCCTTTTTTTCAAAATTGTCAAATGTATGACCTCAGGATGAGGGTTTTTGTGGTCAATGAGCACTACTAATTATTGCTAATTATTACCGATTATTTGAAATGAAAGTTTTAAATTTTTACAAGATAATTAGATGACTATAAGATCCATAGGCCTCTTGTCGTGTTCTTAAGTGAACCTCTAGCATCTCGTTAATATGCATTTTATCTGTACCCTCTGGTCCACCCTTGTTTTCTTTTTAGATATCTGTTGGATAAGACGGGTCTAGAATCGTTGATGCTTCATCTCTCTGGATTCATAAATTTTCTTTAATGTCTGATTTCTTTAAAAATGTACAACAAGGGGGACCACTGGTCTCCCTATTTATGTACAATACAAGGTGACCTCTGGTCCCCCTTGTGATGTAAAATATAGAGTGACCTAAGGTCCTCATAATGATCTACAACATAGGGTGAACTCTGACCCCTATTCATGTATAAGGTGACCTCTGTTTCCCCTATGTTGTATAATATATAATCTGAAGTCTGCTCTTGAACAGTATAAGGTGACCTATCGTCCCCTTTCTGCTGTACAATATAAAGATGACCATTAGCCTCCATAATGAAATAACATATAAGGTGACCTTTGGTCAACTTATTCTTGTACAATATTAGTTCACCTCTTGTCCACCTAGTAACGAACGTTAAAACTGAACTGAAGGCTCTGTCCCCCTACTGGTGTAAAATATAAGGTGACCTCTGGTCATCCTTCTGTTATCTCCTACTGATGTACAATATGAGGTGTCCTTTCGTCCCCCTCATGTTGTACAATATAAGGTAACCCCTGGTCCTCCTACTGTTGTACAATGAAAAGGTGACCCTTGGTCCCCCTATTGTTGTACAATATAAGATGTTCTCTGGTCACCCTACTTAAACACAATATAAGTTGACCTCTGGTCTCCCTACTGATGTCCCCTTCTGATGTACAATGTAAGGTTACCCCTGGTCCCCGTATTCATGTACAATATAAGGTGATCCCTAGTCCCCCTACTTATGTACAATATAAGGTCACCCCTGGTCCCCATACTGATATCCCCAACTAATGTACAATATAAGTGACCCCTGGTCCCCCTACTGATGTGCAATATAAGGTGACCTCTGATCCCCCTACTGATGTACAATATAAGGTGTCCTCTGGTCCCCTTACTAATGTACAATATAAGGGGACCACTGGTCCCCCTACTTATGTACAATTTAAGGTGACTTCCGGTACTGTACCGTTAGTGTTGTAAAATGTAAAGTGACCTTACGTCCCCATAATGATCTACTACATAGGGTGATCTATGAGCACCTATTGATGAATAAGGTGACCTCTGTTTCCCCTTTTGATGTACAATATAATCTGACGTCTGGTCTTGTACAGTATAAGGAGACCTCTGGTCCCCTTTCTGTTGTACAATATTAAGTTGACGTTAAGTCTCCAAAATGAAATAAAATAGGTAACCTTTCATCAATCTATTGATGTACATAATTAGTTTACAATATTTAGTTTATCAGTTACTAGCTGATCCTTCTAGTGCCGAACGTAAAACTGACCTGAAGGCTCTGTCCCTCTACTGATGTACAATATAAGGTGAACACGATCCCCCCACTGTTATGAAGTGCAATATAAGGTGACCTCTGGTCCCCCTACTGATGTACAATATAAGGTGACCTCTGGTCCCCTTACTGATATCCCCTTCTAATGTACAATATAAGGTGTCTCCTGGTCCCCCTACTAATGTACATTATAAGGTGACCTCTGGTCCCCCTACAGATGTCCCCTTCTAATATACAATATAAGGTGTCTCCTGGTCCCCCTACTGATGTACAATGTAAGGTGACCCCTGGTCCCCCTACTGATGTACAATATAAGGTGACTTCTGGTCCCCCTACTGATGTTCCCTTCAGAAGTACAATGTAAAGTGACCCCAGGTCCCCGTACTGATGTACAATGAAAGGTGAAACCTGGTCCCCGTACTGATATACAATATAAGGTGTCCTGTGGTTCCCCTACTGATTCACAATATAAAGTGACTTCTGGTCCCCCTACTGATGTACAATATAATGTTACCCGCGGTCCCCCTACTGATGTACAAGATAAGGTGACCCTCTAGTCCCCCTACTGAATGCACGATATAGGGTGACTTCTGGTCCCCCTACTGATGTACAATATAATGTGACCTCTGGTCCCCCTACTGATGTACAATATAAGGTGTCCTCTGGTCCCCTACTGATGTTCACTATAAGGTGACCACAGGTCCCCCTACTGATGCACTATTTAAGGTGACCTCTGGTCACCCTACTGATATACATAAGAGGTGTCCTCTGGTCCCCTACTGATGTACAATATAAATTGTCCTCTGCCCCCCCCCCTACGAATGTTTAATATAAGGTGTCCTGTGGTTCCCCTATTGATATAAAAAATAAGGTGGCCTCTGGTCCCCCTTATGATGTAGAACAGAAGATGACATCTGGTCTCCCTTTTGATGTACAATATAAGGTATAACCTATGGTCGCCCTAAAAACGTACGATATAAAGTGACCTCTGGTCTTATTAACTTTTTATTACCTGTGGTATTCGCATAAGGATTATGGAAACAAGCGGAAGTCTTCTATTGTCCATCAATAAGAATTTCATACTTCACAAATTGTAGTATATGAATGAGACAAAGGTAATCTTATGTTGTACATTATTTCAATGTAATTGAAAGTTGTATGTAGGCAATAATTTAATATCATGGTATGTGTAGAATTATTTTTCAAATCCTTTTAAAAAATAGAATTGCGGCCCCTAATTTTTTGACCGGAGAAAAAGTGCACAAGTTCTCCGAATTCTCTAAATGTACATGTATGTAATTGGAATTGGAGGATTAGTCAACTTGCTTGTCTTCAAATACAGTATATGTATCCCAAAGTTAAATAACAATTGGTGCATTTTTTAAATTTTATTCCCTGTTTTTAATGTAGTTTTGATGGGTTTATGAATTTGATGTGTTAATTCCAGGGAAAGGGGAGGAGAACTCCATGCAGCCCCAAACTTTGTAATACAGGGTGTACATCTTCTTTGTAAGATAAATAAAAATCAGGGATTTCCGGCAAAGAGTGTTAAAGTGATGAGGTAGCCTATTTCAGCATGACCTCATAAGAAAGACAAAAGAGACATTAAATAATTTATTAACAAATAATTATTCCATTATGTTAAAGGATTGGTGAACAGTCCGAGCGAAATGAAAAAGGGGGTGGCAGCGGGCAAAATCTTCACCTACAAATGTACCCCCCCCCCTCTGCTTGTCAGAGATCTGCGAATGCAGGGACCAGACGTACGTCGTTTACTCTGAGTCGCTTACTATTAGTAAGGATATCAGAGGTTAGCCACTGTGTTATATAGATACTATAGCCTTACATGGAATAATAAAATCATAAGGGAGACCACAGGTCACCCAACATAATCCATAAATGTTTAACTCTAATATATCATATATCTTATAATATTGCAGTTAATGTTGCTCAGCAACCCCCCTCCCCCTCTTTGTTTCTTAATACCCATCACAGATGGTTATTCCCTTGACAAAAAAAAATTTTTTGTTTTTTTTTTTACACCAAATAGGCTTCACAGTATTACGATTTATTCTTTTTTCACTTTACGTATGCAACGCACTACATTTTGTAGCGGAGTAAACAGACCCGATAGACGTGAACTGCGCGGGCTACCTAAGGTCCAAGTTCAGCGTACGTTTTATCCTTCTGCGACCGACTTCGAGCAAAATCGTTACCGGATATTTAAAACGCTAACTAAAAGTCAAACCAATATAGTTCAAAAATCACATCTCGGAAAAAGGAAGCGCGGTTGCTGTTTTACTATTCGTAAATGACGTTGGGCGAGTGTAGACCTACTTTAAAGCGAAATCGAGGGAGAGAAACAGACTGATACTTTAACTGTCATTTAGATTTGCAAAATACAAAAAAATCATGGATCCAATTAAAAAAAAGATTACCATTGGCGTCGAAACAAGGGAGGTTAGCGGAGGGGGGGGGGCTTCAGTCCCATACTTTTTTTTTTCAAACGATAGAAATCATGTAGATAATAAACATTGGGACGTATGTATACATCCCCCTCACACACACACACACACACACACACACACACACACACACACACACACACACACACACACCCTCTCACATGCACAAACAAAACACACGTTGCAGTTTAGTTAAAGTTGAAGAATGGTAAGTCGCAGGGTTTGACATTAAGGCACGTCCGACCGACTGAGTCTAGTAAAAGATAGGTCCGGTCGGGTTAAATGTCGGAAAAATGAAGGAACTTATTATATATTGAATAAATCATTTATTGCCAATGAAAAACTTAAACGTTTCTAACCACATAGTAGAAAGGGAACTACATACGTTACAGACAGCATGACTGAATGCTATATATTTGGCATTCGCAACTACTCGGTCATTTCCCTAGAGAGAAAGAATGAGCTATTTATTGTTCAGTCACGTAAATGCCTGAGTAGTTACGATTGTCAGTGTCAAGAGATTCACGTTTACGACATCGGTAATCATGTTAATAACAATAAAACTATGATAATAAAATTTTTCTTACTATACTTAATTCTCTGAACATTTGTAAAGGTTTCTATTAATATTGTACAGTTGTATACAAGTTGATTAAACTAGGACTAAACACGACAAGCCACATATATATGACCTAGTGTTGATGTGACATGTGCGGGAAAAAACCAATTATCAATTTTTTTGTACTTTAAATATGTTTTCTCAAGTTTGGTCAGGGCTAGTGGTTAAACGATCAGGGCTAGTAAAAATTTGCTAGAGTAGCCCGATTGGTCTAGTATTCCAAAAGCGTAATGTCAAACCCTGAAGTCGTAGTGTTTGAAAGATAAAAAATGGTCATGAAAGAACTTCAACCTCTAAGAATCCCAATCCTCTCCTTTATTTAAGTAGAAAAATTGACACCCTTTATTTTTAGATTTATGTCTACACAAAGTTACTGGTAGATTTAGGTACTCAGTAATATTTATTCAGATTACTGATTAACTTATTAATCACTTTTCTATACAAGATCGTGGGTAACAAATATAATGAACTGAGCTGTAATATAAATTTATAGGTCTAAATTCACAGAAATAAACTAAAGAACTAATTTTATTTCTTCTAGAAAATCAAACTTTCTTACTTCGTTTTCTATAGGTTTTGTTGTCGATGATGTAAATGTCCCAGTGTGGATGTAGACCTATACAGGATCTCACGATGTCAGGTCTGTAGTATCTCCAGAGCCACGTCACGTGATCTACACTGTCCTGTGATCTTCCTCTGTAATGTACAGCCTCCCCTTCTCTTCTTAGTTCCGTTAGAATTTTTTCTCGTTCATCTTTACTCTTTTTGATTTTATTTTCTGGGATATTTACTGTAGAAAAAAATATACCGTTTAAAATAAACAATTACACTGTAATACCATTATGTATATATACATGTGTATAGGTAGAGATACATTCAAATTATAGATTTACTAAACATATTCGATCAGTTTCTTGTAAGTTAATCTAGTAGCTTCACTCTTAAAAAAGTTTTACTTAGTAGTCATTTTTTACTTGAAATAACAAAGATAAGTAATAGATAATTACTAAGCATTTACTTAAAATTTAAAATCAATTACTGAAATATATGTCAATTACTAGATTCAAATGTTTTACTTGATTTTTGTATTTTAAAAAATTGTTTTACTTACACACTAAAAAGTTTTACTTAGTAATTTATATTTACTTAAATTTGTGTATATATCAAGTAATAACTTTACTTGGTCTTTAATACTTACATTTTACCACTATTTACTACATAATTAATATTTTAATGCCCCCGTAAACGAAGTTTCGGGGGTATATAGTTTTTGTCGTTTCCGTCTGTCTGTCTAGCTGTCTCTCTGTTTCTCTGTTTATCCGCAGAAACTTTAACCTTGCCCATAACTTTTGATTTAGCGGAGCTACAACTTTCATATTTCACACGCGTATTCCTTATGACAATACCTTATATACAAAAAATTCAAACTTATTCTTTATCCAAATCTTTTTTACAGTGAATACCAGGAGGCAGGACATTTATACTTCACATATATATTTTTTGTTGAAAGAACTTTCATTGAATACCAACAACTATGAAATTTTGACCTTGACCCTAGAGATTTCCATCCTTGGGAAAAAACTTTAACCTTGGCCATATCTTTTTAACGGTAAGGAAAAGTGCTTTCATACTTACATATATGTAATCATTTTAAGAAGACCATTTATAGGATACCAAGAACTTTGACCTTGACCTTGGAGTTTGACCCACTTTTAAAAAGCAAACCTTGACTGTAACTTTAAAAGGATTAGGGTTGGTGCATTCATACTTAACATAGCTCATCCTTGTGACAAGACCTTTCTTTGGGTGCCACCAACTCTGTCCCTTTGTCCTTGACCTTGGAGTTTGACCTACATTTCAAAATTGGTAACCTTGACCATAACTTCAGAAGGGTTGAGGCAAGTGTTTCCATATTTCACATATGTATTTTTTTGTAGCAAGACCTTTCATTAGATACCAATAACCTTGACCTTTTGACCTTGGAGATATCAAGAAATCCCAATAATTAAATTTTCATTTAAGAAAAGTTTAACCTTTGCTATGTTGCCATACAGTGGCATAGGTGTTTCACAAACACATCTTGCATGTTTGAATTGTATTTAATTGATTTACTTAAAACAAAAATTTATTTACTAAATCAAGGAGAATTCAGATCAGTAATTACTTAAATATGGTAGTCTTATCACTAATTGTCTATGAGGAGGAGTTATCTTTCATCTAAATATACCTTCATGTGAAAAAAAAGTCACACTAATAAAAATGCGATATTAAGTACTTGAAATGTTTAACCATTTTTAAAATGGTCCTTAAAAAAATACAACTTATTCAATTTTTCAGGTTTTCGAAGTTGGAATCAAATGTTTTATTGTTATATATAATAAAACAGTTACAAAGAAATTGGCAAAAGAAATGGAAAGTTTAATTGTTTCCATCATGAGAAGATTTCTTCTATTTAACCATTCAGAGGGCCCAATTAGGGAACTCTGATAAAGAAATCTGTGAGTAACACTCACATGTCAGAGGGTAGGTACCTTGCAGTGTTTCTAGTAAATAATGTCGATTTTAGTAAATATGATAAGTATTCATTTACTTAGTATGCTTTTAAGTAATAATATTCTATATTTTAATTAATTTCAGAAATATATTTACTAAGTAATAATTCATAAAATTTAGTAAATAGAAAGCATATTATCTCTGAATTAAGTAATAATAATTTAACAAAAATGAGTAGTTCATTTACTAACTTAAAGTAATACAATTCCTATAATTTAAGTAACTCTATTGATACTTAGTAAATCATTTTATAAGTAAATGAATTCATCCTTATTACTAATTATGTTTACAATTACTAACCATAATAGTCATTTACTTGCTATTCTGACTAAATGGATTACTAGTAATTACTATTTTTCTAAATCTAATATCTTATTTTAAAAACAACAAGTAAAACTTTTTTTAGAGTGTTTAAATTATACTCGATGAAACTACAAATAAAAAAAGAAGCTGCTTTAAATATTTAGATGTTTCTACTGATAACTTTATAACTCTTTGAAATGTAATCCAATTATTCAAAGAAAATTCTGAAAGAAAAAATAGAACAATTTACAATTATTTTACTCTGACTTACATATCTGGTGTATCCCATCATATATATTCGTGTCCTCCATAGTGACGTGAGTCAGTATGTTCATCTGTAGACGGCGTATCAGTGAGTTATCCCAGCTAAGTTCACTGACACACTTCTCTCCAGGTTCTCTGTTGTACATGTATGATCTCAGGTACACACTGGCTGTGTTATAACTACTGAACCAGAATGGTATACGACTGTGTATTGATGCTATCCTATACATTGTCTCATCCTTTGTGTCCTCCGTTATCTTATCCTTATCTTCCCAAAGGTAATCACGTGACTTCAGTCTGTCCAGAATCTGCTGTGCTTCCTCACGTGTTACAGGATTCTCTTTACGGTATACTTCCCGTCGTATCTCATTAAGCAAGTCCAGCCACTCTGTGTCAGTCAAGTCAGGAGGACCGGAGTCAGAGCACAGAAAACAGAATAACACCGACACCTCGTCATCAGTCAGTGTGGAGAACTGATCTACAAAATAAACGGATTAATTTTATTATTCCTTAGATGAAAATATCCTTTCGCTAGCGTAAAAATCATTATTGTGTGATGTTAAAAAGTTTTATAAACTACATGAAAAAATTATATATTTTTTTCCGATTGTACATTCAACATGTTCAAGGTTAAACTTTACCCTACCACTCCCCCAACAAATTAACACAAGTAAAAAACTTTTCTTTTTATAATTGACTAATTTCATTACATTGCCACTCCATAAGGAGAAATGCATTTATTTTATATAAAATATAGAAAGTATAATCGTTTTAAAAAAACCTCAAAAGATGTACAGAGAGCGTTGATTAAACTTCAAACATTCCTTTACCGAAATATCATATATAAAAGAGATTTCATGTTTTATATTTATTGCATAAACTGTCTGTTAAATTATAGTATTTCCACTAATAGATAGCAGTCGTAATATAGAGTGGGGGGAGGGGTCGT
Source organism: Saccostrea cuccullata (assembly GCF_032062105.1). Taxonomy (NCBI): domain Eukaryota; kingdom Metazoa; phylum Mollusca; class Bivalvia; order Ostreida; family Ostreidae; genus Saccostrea; species Saccostrea cuccullata. The sequence goes on from NW_026934798.1 coordinate 23,299, forward strand.
AAATTACTTTTACTTTTTTCAACAATAATTATTGTACATACCAGATAGTCTTGTCTCCCATAGCCTGTAATCATAATTTCCCAAACGATGTGAATTGTAACCTGCAAAAAAAAAATGAAAAAGAAAGGTGCTTCTCAGAATTGTCAATTCTGATATCCCCATTGTAGTCTTGCATCTTCAGATGTTATTTGTTAGAAGTTTGAGCTTGTAGTCCCAGTCATATCCTCTTTTCCATCATACATATATTCAAGGGGGGCTTAACGATCTTTGCGTAGACAAAACGAGGCCCAAGGGCTACATCGCTAACCTGAGTACTTTGGATAGGAAAAAAGGCACAAATCAGTATTATATTAAACAAGAGGCCCACGGGCCTTATAGGTCACCTGAGTATCATGTGACAACTTTCCAGCGATTGTATTTGATTTGTGTTTTAATCCAAAGCCCTGAAATTCACAAATTTTGAAAGAGGCACCATTGCTTATCAAAGGACAGATTTCAAAGCATTAATTTATTTTAGTCAAAGAACCCCCTTGGTACCCCTGACCCAGCGGCCCTGAAATTATCTATTTTGAAAGAGGCCCCTTTCTTCATTATAAGGCCAGCATTTTCTATGTTTAGGTTTAGTTATGAAATGAGAACAAAAAAGTCCCAAAGGATAAGGAAATAAAAAAAAAAATTGATAAATCAATTTTCAATATTTTTACATTCTTTTTTATGCTATTCTAATAGTCTCCTTACCACTGGACACATAATGCTTACAAATAGGAAAGTAGAACATTTAATTGCTTATTTCATCATATGCAAGTTTGGGCCAGTTATATAAATTTTGTGATGTTGGTCAAAATATATTTCAAAAGATAAATTCTTTAAAAGTCTTTCAATATATCTTCATTTTTTAAGCGGTTAGCTTCGCTAGCCGCTTTATGGCATGTGTCTGATTTTTATCGACACCGGAAACTTCCACAAGGCCCTACCTATCGACAACTTAAACTTCAACAAAGCCTCTACCTAGTACCTATGATTTGTTTCTAACACATATAACATATGTTAATGAAAATCAAGACTATCAAAACAACATAATCTTTCGGTTTCTGATTTTGTTTGTCAACGAAGTAAATTTATATTTGTTGTATTAAAAAAAGTTTATGTATAGGAGCATTTGGTATCGAGATTAAATTTCCGTGACATCAGCTGATGGCGATCGGGCCCTGTGACGAAATTCGAAGTCAGCATGAAGTTTAGCTGATAACATTATCAACGCGTTAGATTTAAACTTTAGGAAGAAATGTATAGCGAGAAATATCATATTTAAACACAATGCTAAACGTAAACCACTAGGCATTTCCGATTTATGTGTTAAATTGAAGCCTGAATCGAACAGGGGGTCAAAATTGCATTGGACACCCTATGTATCTCTATACAGAAGGGGTGGAATGTTGCGATATTTGGCTAATTTAGACACCTACTGATAAAAATGCATGTGCCTGTGTTTAATTATAAGGCACCCCCAATGAACAATAAATATTTGACCGAATTATGCTACTGGGCATAGGGAGGACGGGTTAATTACTGGCTAAAGGGGTTGAGGGTTATTACCGAAACATCGGAGAATCTCTCGATCGAATTTCATTTTCCAAAATATTAAGGCATCCCTTTGATTAACTTTAGTAATACTAGTACACGAAGAAAGCCTTTATATAAAAATACTGAATACATCTGTAAGTTGTACAGATATGGATTACTTCCATAATGAAACGTTTGTTTTTTTTCTCCTTTTTCTCCTTTTTTGTCAATTGAAATTATTTCAAAGATGATAAAAGCTTTGTTTCCAGGGATATGTACTGTACTCAGTCTAATTATTACAAACGATTTTAAACGATCACATTTTTATTAAAAAAAATAATGGAAGCCTGAAAATACTTAAATTAATTTTTAAAAATTGGAGAAAAATATTTTATCGGCATTCGACCCTTTTCTTAAAAGCAGCAGATATAAAATATGCACAGAAAAAAGAGGCATGAAAAATCTTGACGATAAGCACAAATTGAAAATTATATCTAATGAATGATTATTTTTGAAAGTTTGCTAAATTCCTATGGAAGGTATAAGTTGTAAAAATTCTTTTCAATCTTGAATTTGTCCAAATTGTTAATTATCATTTTGAGCCTTTGAGAAGAAATAAAAATTAAAATACAGATGGTTACAGACATATTGATAGAAATTCGCATACTTGTTTTTAGTAAAAAACAAAAAAAACAAAAACAATGTATTGCTTATGCGACATATTGAAGAAAGTGACAATAATACCTAGGTAATTCTTGCAATGGACAATTAAATTGTTTGTTATACACTGACTTTTAGTGAACTTTTGAATTTTTAAAATACTAGTATTGATGGATTAAACAACAGCTTTCCTTTTCTTTTTCCTTTTTTTTTTTTACAATATTTCACGAAAAATATTTGCAAAATATTCAGTATATGTTTGTTTATACATATCGTGCAAGACTCTTTTTAAATAATTCACATATACCATTTACTTATTGGAACATTTAATTGTATGAAAAGTCAATAATGTACATTTCTTAAAACTTTATTTTGCTTACTTGTCTTTCTTCCTGTGAGAGAAAAAGTTCATAATATTAATACAGATGTACTCAGTATCTGTATCAAAATACAGAATGAACAGTGATCGGTCTCAAAAGAAAAACGGATCCTTGAAAGTTCCGGTGCCTAGGAGAACCTGAAGTAAGCATCCCCAATGACAGGTCACACCTGCTGACCCGCAGTGAGCCTACGAAACTGAAGCTCTCTGAAATTAATTTATTCTCTGCTCGTCCACCCGTATTTTTCATACTAGCCAGCTAAAGATCTATGTACAGTACTCCAAATGAATTAATATAAAGAATTTGAATTATTATTTTATTTTCTTTTTGAGTTGTTTGCTATAGTAGCTTTTCAGTACTTTCAGTACTTTGATTAAATATGTGTTAGGTAAATGTATAGACATTGTTCTAAAATTTACTTGTTGCCTAAAATTATAATTCCTATCATAAAACAGACAGGGAGAAATTTGGGGAGTTGGGTGAACATAAAGTTAAGTGTAAGATAATTTTTCTGGCTTATACAAATAATACTACATGCCTGTAGATATTTATATATATTCTTGCCTTTTAATTGTTGATTTTTTTTTTATTTCTTTGGGTTATTGTTTATTTCTTCCTCAAATAGACTTAACTTCTCCCATAGTTTTATTCATTACATCTGATGCATAAGCAACCCTTTTCTGAAGAATGATGCTTAGACTGTAAGCTATAACAGAGACCTAAACAATGTCGCTGGCAATATGCAATAGCTACCACAGGTAGTTTAAAACCTGGGGGACGAAAATAATTAACAGAAGATACTTTTGAAACAAATACATAATTATCTCACCAGCATGTCATTGTGCAACAAAGTCGTCAGCATTTTATTTGTCCTTTGAACGGGTGAAACGTTTTCAATGGCAATCGTATCGATGAATTTTACACTAAACCAAGCAATCTTCTTAGATCTTGCTTTATTTACCCTCCGTTTCATCTTAAAACCGGAAGTGCGAGTTCGTGAATTTGAAATCTCGATCCCGACTTAAATTTGACATCGGAAAGAAAAAAATTTATTTTTTCTGAAAATTAAAAACCTTGAGCGGTGGGTTTGTAAAACTGAAAAATAAAATTAATCCTGCCCTTAAATATGTAATTTGATCATTAGTATATTAACCAGGAGCAAAGGATAAGATGTTTAAAGAATACATGCATTTCACTATATAATCATTAGATCCCACCCTAAAACAAGAACCCCTGACCCTAGGGCAATAAAATTCACAATTCTGGTAGAGGAACTCTTGCACATCATAACTATGTACTTAGTTAGTTTATTTAATACCCAGGAGCAGAGAAGAAGATTTTCAAAGAAGTCATGTATTTTCACTATATAGTCAATAGAGCCCCGCCCTAACACCAGACCCTGACCCCAGGGCCATGAATTTCAAAATTTTGGTAGAGGCACTCTTGCTCATCATAACTATTTACTTAGTTGGTTTATTGAATACCTAGGAGCAGAGAAGAAGCTTTTCAAAGAACTATTGCATTTTCACTACCTACTTATTTAGCCCCGCCCTAGCACTAGAACCCCTGACCCCAGGGCCATGAATTTCACAATTTTGGCAGAGGACTCAATGCTGATTACAATCATGCAAACAGTTTGACTGCTTGATGTCCAGGAGTAAAGAAGAAAATTTTTAAAGATTGCATTAATTTTAGTGGTTTTGGCCCCACCCCTCAGGCCCCAGGGGGGCAGGGATCATGAAATTCACGATTTTTGTTCCCCTTCACCCATAGATGCTTTGTGCCAAATTTGGTTGAAATTGGTTCTGTGGTTGTAGAGAAGAAGCTGAAAATGTTCAAATGTTAACGCACGACGGACGACGCACGACGCACGACGACAGACGAAAACAGATAGCAAAAGGTCACCTGAGTTTACTCAGGTGACCTAAAAAGGCTCCAGGGTTATGAGTAATTCCAAAACACTTGCAGATGCTTCCATTTTGATATAAGAAATGTTACACTCAACTACATACAATTTTCATTATATTATACTGAATGTTTCCTACAAATACATATAACGGTGAACCATGCACACATAAATTTTGCGCAGTAGCTATTTTTGGAATATCACCCATCGTCATGCAGGTAATGGTGCTTGTTGCTACGCTGAAGGGCTTCATTATTCAGCGGGCTGTGCCCCGGTTGACGATAGTTTTCTTGATGTGAATAATTTCAATGTTACACTCAACTACACATGTGATATTTATACTATATCAACCTATCCCCTAGTCAGAAAATCCACTGTACACAATCTGAGAATGTTTTCATTTCACAATGACTAAAATGTATGGTGTCCAATAGGGCTATTTGCTAAAGCTCAACAACACAGATCAGGAGAACACACTGTCGCGCTTACACACAATACGCTGTCACGTTAATACACAACACGCTTTCACCCTAAATTCAAGTTCACAAAACACGCTGAGGCGTTAATACACAACACGCTGTCACCCTAAATTCAAGTTCACAAAACACGCTGAGGCGTTAATACACAACACGCTGTCACCCTAAATTCAAGTTCACAAAACACGCTGAGGCGTTAATACACAACACGCTGTCACCCTAAATTCAAGTTCACAAAACACGCTGAGGCGCTAACACACAACACGCTGTCACCCTAACACGAGTTTACATAACATGCATATTTCCCAGATTTTCCTTATTTTTAATTTTTCCCCTAGAATACCGATGTTACCCTTCTTCGGAAAAAAAAACTCGACTCGATTGGTTGATATTGGCCCATTGTTTTTACAGACAGATCGACAGACAGCTATACAGACAGAAAGACAGACAAATAGTCGCATTTCAGACAAAGTTACCTCACGTTGTTTATACTAGGTCATTAGGTAAATAATATTGTACCTACATGAATCTACATGAATCTATACTTCATGTCATCATACATGTAGCATCAAATTCTAAGGAAATCCGGAAAAGAACTTTTACTCCTCTTTTGTCAAATCCGAATCGTGAAAAAGATTTTTTGTAGGTGACTTAGGGAGGGGGGGGGGCATTTTTTTTTCATTTCGGGAATGGGTCATTATCGGTCAAAAACAAAACATTCTAATTTTATCTATTAAAAGAAAAACACAAAAATATAACTTTTTATTCTTCATGTTCTTATTTAAAAAAAGACCCAAAAAAGTATCATATTTCGATGGAGTAATTTTGGAGGTTGTTTTTTTTTTGGGAGGGGGGGGGGATTTTTTCCTTCACTTTCTTCTTTTCACTTTTCATTTGTATGAATCCTCCTACTAAATAACTTTACAGGGATCCGTTTTTAGCTCACCTGAGACGAAGCCTCAAGTAAGCTTTTATGATCAAATTTTCTCTGTCGTCCGTCCGTCTGTCTAGCTGTCTAGTTGTCTGTCTGTAAACATTTTTGACTTCATCTTAAGAACCACCGGGCCAATTCAAACTTGGTACAAAGCATCCTTGGATAGAGGGAAATTTAAATTGATACAATGTAAAATGAAAGCCAAGGTCCTTTCACAAGAAAAGACAAAAATAGGGTGGGGCATTAAAAAATCTTTTTTTCTCAAGAACCACTGCACCATAAAAGCTGAAACTTATGTGGCAGCATCCTAGGGTTGTGTAGATTCTAAATTGTTCAAATCATGACCCCCGGGGGATGGGCAGGGCCACAATATGGAATCAATGCTTTACATAGAAATATATAGGAAAATTCTTCTAAATTCTAAATTGTTCAAATCATGACTCCGGGTGATTAAGGAATTTATATTGTTCAAATTAAGACCTTTGGGGTACGATGGGGGCACAATAGGTATTACAAAGGGAAATCGGGTCAAGAATCATGTGTTCAAAGCTTCTCAGGTGAGCGATGTGGCCCATGGACCTCTTGTTTACTTAGTGTTCGTGTACGAACATATTCATAATTCCGCAAACTCTAGGAGTGTGTGTAGGTGAGACAATGGAATCCCCAATGCCTATTCCTTCTCTACATGCGCGCATAGAAGATGAATTCTTAACATTTCTTTCACAATATAATGACTGTATAATTTACTTCCTTTATTTTTTTTTTACCAGATATTAAAGTGTTGCATAAAGTTTAAGATTCTCTTTTTTTTTCTTTTCTTTACGAGGGTGATTCGACTTTTGATGTCTATATTTTTGCACAAAAAGAAATATTTACAAGGTAATAATTGAAGGTTTTAAGACATTTTCGGCAAATTAATTGTGATATAAACGATATGTTAAAAAAAAATTCCACTAATTTTTTTCTTATTTCCTCATAAAGTCATTGCCATGTTTCTTAAAAAAAAAGATGTGTCTGTAAAACACTGATGCCCTCATATGGCAACAAAGCAGAGGTTAAATTTTCTCAAATGCAAATCAATCATGTTGATACCCAAAGTAAGGCTTTCTCACAAGAAATTAAAAAAATTATGTGAAATATAAAACCCTTTTACTATCTTTTTCAAAGTTTATGACCAGGATTTACGTTTTGTAAAGGTAGGTAAAACTCATATGAAAATTTTAGCCCTTAGAGTTCAAAAGTTGTTGCCAAGGCTAAAGTTTTTTTTTTCAAAAAAGGTCAATTTCCAAGGTCAAGATAAAAATTATTGGTGTCCCAAGAAAGTTCCTGTCATAAAAATTACTTGTGTAAAGTATAAAAGTTCTAGACATAACAGTTTAAAAGTTATTGCAAAGGTGATACTTTTTTAATCGTAGAAAAAAGTCAAGGTTAAAAGGTCTAAGTTTTTGATATCCAATTAAAGAGATTTTCAAAAGAACTATACATTTGAAGTATTTTAAAAGCCCTTACCGTTCAAAATTTATGATCAAGGTTAAAGTTTATTAAGAAAGTCAAACTTCAAGGTCAAGATTAAAATACCAAGGTTCTTGGTATAAAAAAGGGCCTTCTCACAAGGATCACGTATGTGAGAACTATCCCTTACCATTTAAAAGTAATGATCAAGGTAAACGTTTTTTAAACTAGGTCAAACTCAAAGGCCAAGATCAAAGGGTCGACGTTTTTGGTATCAAATGAAGGGTCCTCTCACAAGGATCTCTCACAAAGACTACATATGTGAAGAATGAAAGCGCTGGTCCTTACTGTTCAAAAGTATTGGCAAGGGTTAAAGTATTTCATACTAACGGAAATCTTCAAGGTCAAAAGGTTAAAGATGTTGGTAACCTATGAAAAGTGTTGCCACAAAAAATACTTTGTGAAGTATGGGAGCCCTAACCTTTCAATTGTTATGACCACGGTTAAAATTTTTGAAAAGCAGGTCATACTCCAAGTTCAAAGTCAAAGGTTCAAATTTGGTGATATCCTGAAAAGGTCTTTCACAGAAAATACACATCTGAACAATGAAAGTCATTTTCAGAGTTGAAAAGTTATGACCAAGATTAAAGTTTTTTCTATAAGTACGGAAATCTCCAAGGTCAAGGTCAATATGCCAAATATGTTGGAATTCAATTAAAGGTCGTGGCAAAAGAAATCCATATGTGAAGCATTAAACACCTGGTATCTATTGTTCAAAAGATATTGCCAAAGTAAAAGTTTTGAATTTTTGTGTAAAAGTGAATTAAACCCCAAGGTAAAGGTAAATAGGTCAAATGGCGGAACAGTAAGAAAAGGCATGTCACAAGGAATACACATTTTAAATATGAAAGTCATAGCTCCACTAAAGTTATTGGCAAAGGATTTGCAGAGAAACAGACAAACAGTAATAGACAGACAGCTAGATGGACATACGGACAAAAATACATACCCCTGAAACTTCGTTTACAGGAATATAAAAGACCTTATCTAAAACCTATAGCAAATACTTTTAAAAAATGATGTGTTTGTGAAACACTGATGCCGCTGTATGTGATGCCGCTGTATGGCAGCATAGCAGAGAAATTGAACTTTTCTTAAATGTACATTTAATATATTGGTACCCAATGTAAGGTACATTTTTGAAATATGAAATTAAGCCTAAAATTTAAAGTTTTTTACTCCAAAATCAAGGTCAAAAAGGTCAAAGTAATTGGTATCCATTGGAAGGTCTTGCCACAAAGAAAACATGATTAAGTGAAGTATGAAAGCCATACCCAAACTTTTCAAAAAGTTATGAACAATTTTAACAATTTCAATAAGGGGCCCAGGGGCCACATCGCTCATCTGAGCACATCGGCTAGGGAAAAGCACATATCAGATCAGAATTGAAATTAATCATGGCTTTGAAGCACTCGAGAAGATGATTTTAATGAAAGATTTCCAGATTTCCATATACATTCTATCCCGTGGGGATCAATCAATCCATATACATTATCTTAAATAAAACTTTAATCAGTAATGTCGGCCTTTCAATGCTGAAACCCCGCCCTGCCCCTGGGGATCATGCTTTGAATAAATGTGATTGCACAATACTCGAGGATAATTTTACATGAGTTTTATCTTTCCTGGCCCAGTAGTTCTTGAAAAGATTTAAAATGTTTCCCTATATATTCCTATGTAAAACTTTGATTGGCCATTTTGGTCCCATACTCTATCTTTGGGGGTTATAATTTGAAGAAAAAAAAATGAATTTAAGCCTCCTGAGGATGCTTCCATATAGATATGATCAATTATGGCTTTGTTTTTCTTGAGAATAAGAATTTTAAAGAATTTTCATATATATTGCTATGTAAAGGTCATGATTTGAATAAACATGAATCTACACTACATAAGGATGCTGCCATATAAATATGATCATTTATAGCTTTTCTATCCTTGAGAAGAAGATATTTAAAGTATATTCCTCTATAGCCTTCGGCTCAGGTGAGTTTTAAAATAGGTAAAACTCCAAGGTCAAGGTAAAAGGTCAAAATTCTTTATATCAAATGAAACCTTTAGTCAAAGCATTAAATATGTAAGTTATGAAAACACTAACCCTAACCCTTCAAAAAATATTGTAATGTTTATTTTAAGCAAATTTAACTTCGAAGTCAAGGTCAAATGCTGTAAGTTTGTAGTATCTAATGAATGGTCTTTTCACAAGGATCACATATGTGAAGCATAAGAGCACAACCCTTTAGCGTCCAAAACTTATGGCCAAGTTTTTTTTTAAAAATAAGTATGGAGATATCTAAGGTCAAGGTCAAATTGTTAAGGTAATTGTTATGTAATGAAAGATCTTGCTACAAAAAATACTGGAAATACCATGGTGAAATATGATAGCCCTATCACCGTCTAATACCAAGTTCTGACCTGGTTAAAGTTTTTCCATAAGTACAGAAATTATAAGATCGAGGTCATAAGGTCAAAGTTATTGGTACAAACTTGCCACAAAAAATGTATGTGAAGAATGGAAGCCCAAGCCTAGTCCGTTAAAAATTATGACCAAAGTTAACGTTAAAAAAAATCTTAAGTAAGTCAAATTTCAAGATCAAGGCCAGAAGGTCAAGGATATTTGTGTTCAAAGAGTGGTATTGTCACATGGATTGCATAAGTGAAGAATGAAAGCCCTAGCCCTTACTGTTCAAACGTTACATGTATTACAAAGGTTACTGTTTTTCCATAAGTCCGGAAATCTCTAAGGTCAAGGTCACGGGTTAAGGTGATTGGTATCCAAAAAAAGGTCTTGCCACAAAGAATACATATGTGGAGTATGAAAACCCTTATTTTGACCGTTCAAAAATTGTTGCAAAACTAGTTCTTCATAAATCCCCAAGGTCAAAAGGTTAAGGTTGTGGTATAAGAAAGATATGGAAATAACGAACAGTATTCAATCTCAACGTCCATTAAACAAATATACAAAATAAGAGCAGAGCAAACACGGACCTCCGAAACATCAGAGGTGGGATCAGGTGCCATGGAGGAGTGAGCATCCCCTGCCGACCGGTCACACCCGCCGTGTGCTCGTTGTCATAATCAGGAAATAACGGAAAAAATCCGTGGTCAATTCAGTGTATAAATAATGGACTAACAATTGGTATGAAAAACGTCAGTCAGCATTTCATTCAATGATAAATTGTATTTGCTGACAAGGTCATTGTATCGACCATAGAATTTACGAAATGATGACTTTAAACGAGACTGTTGATATTCTTGTTTCATCAACTTGCTTGTCAATAATTTACCTCGTTTAAGAAATTGTTCATACGTAGAGCATGCTCTTGCGTATCGAATCAACTGAGATACAAATACTCCGTATGCAGGTGATGAAGGTATATTGCTGCATAAGTAAGGGAAGTTGACGATAGAAAAGTTAAAGTCATCACGTTTATCATATAGCTTGGTTGTTAGATTACCCTTAGTGTCTTTTTCAAGTAAAATATCCAAGTATGAAGCAGAAGTATCGGACTCTGTGGTATCTTTCATCTCAAGCTCAGCAGGATATATCGTATCGACGTAGGAATGGAAATTATCATTATTAATTGACAATACATCGTCGATATATCTAAATGTCGAGTTGAAGGCCACAGCAAGTGTTTTCTTCTTTTCACGTAAAAGATTCTGCATAAATTCTGCCTCATATGAATATAAAAATAAGTCTGCTAATAACGGAGCGCAATTTGTACCCATGGGAATTCCAATAGATTGTTGGAATACCTGGTCTCCAAAAACCACATAGATATTGTCAATCAGAAACTCAAGCATCTTCTTGATGTCAACTTCAGAGTACTTATGTGTGCAATCAGAATCTGTTTTAAGGACATTGGCAACGTTTCTGGTTCTCGTATAGAATTTTTCAAGATTTTTTGAACAGGTTTAATGGTACCAAACATGTTCAATTCAGGTCCTTTTTACCCATCAAGCCAGCCTTCCTTTAACGATTTTGTCAAATCAATGTTTTTACAATTTTCAATGCATTTCCTATGTAAAATGTTGATAAAATTGGCCTATATTATTTTTAACCATACGTTTTCTCTAAAACCCATTTATTTCATAAGGTTTATACATAAAACACATTGTTGAAACCTTATTTCCGATGACATGCATATAATTTGACTGAAAATGCGAATATTGAAACAAAACACAGAAATACCAGCACTGTTCTTTAATTTTGAGTTACTTCCCTTTACTGTAATAACATCTAATCAATATTCAGAATGATCAAGAGAGTGGTTGTTTGTTTCTATTCTATAATTCACTTAATTGGAAACGAATTGTCAAAAAACATTTTTGCAAGGATTCATAGTAACTTTTTAATGGTGCATCATTCACATAACTTATGGAATCGTTCTCATTCGGTCTACCTAGCTATCAACACTTTCAGCATAATTATTTCACACCTTTTCACTTCCCAGCAATCATTTACCTATTCTAAATGACGACCTGTTAACTGTCTGCCCCCTCAACACAATGTAAACAAACCCATCGCTGCTTTTCTTTTATTACTGTAGAGTTGAATATATCCGATAAAAAACACACGTGCTTTTGTTTACCTCTCGATCTGTTACATATGCTTTCTTTGTTTTCAGCGCCTAGAGATTTCCATACGGGAGATCACTCTCAATGACTTTTTTTCATAAGTAAAGAAACCTGGGTATAAACCTTTTTTCTCCGGAAACCCTTCGTTACCAATGACCTTAACAAAATAATTTTTCAAATGACCAATGACGAGGTAAGTAAACTTACGAGTTTAAATAAACGGCCATGCAACAAAGAATACATATGTGAAGTATGGATGCCCTCAAACACAATTATTGTGTTATTATTGCTAAGCTTAATGTTTTTCCATAATGTTTTTCCATAAGTCAAAAATCCCCTATGGTCAAGGTTTTTTTATCAAAGATAATGTCTTGCCACAAAGAATATACATATTTGATATGGAAGCCCTAACCGTAAATGTCCAAAAAATTATTGCCGTGGTTTAAAATTTTCATAAGTAAGGAAATCTTCAAGGTCAAGCTCAAAAGGTCAAGGTCATTGGTACAAGTATTTAATAAACAATCTTGCCACAAAAAATACGAATGTGAAGTATGGAAGCTCTAGACTTAACTGTTTAAAAGTTATGGACAACGTTTAAAATTTTCAAAAGTAGGTCAAACTCCAGGGTCAAAAGTCTTGATTTCAAATGAATGATCTTGTCACTAGGACAAAAAATATAATAAATGATTTATTGATTTTGTTCATGTAAATATTGTTATAATTTACCCAAAGCTTTCCACTAGTTCAATGAAACACAATGAAACGTTTTTTTTTTCTCTAGTAAACACAAGCAGGACGGAAAAGAATGAACAAAATGACGTATATATATACTTGAAGAAATCGTCTAATCAGATTTTAAGAACATATGCATTTAACATGAATTATTTTTATCTATAATGAAATGTGACAGATTTTAATTTCTTGCCTTGACCCCCCCCCTCCTCATACACACACCTTCATCTGCAGGTCAAAGGTGATTCCTTACTAGATGCGCGTTACAATGTACGACGTACACATATTTATCTCGTACTTTTAATGATAACATGTTTTGGAAAAGTGAATTTCATCAAGTTAATAAAATGTCACTTCAAAACAACGAATTGGTTTTTTGTGTGGTGTGATGTTTCTATTGGATTTTAACGAGAAGCGCCGACTTTTACAGTTGACGAATTACTCTCACACTAGGACAGTGTATGGAAGCTCTTTTAAGAAAAATATTTAGCTCAACCTTTAACCAACGAAAACAACGGGCTATTTTAAAGCTCATATAAATTGTCCTAGAAGAAAGTGACAATCATCCTACACTCAAATCCAGGCCTTGACATATAAGTGCCCTTTACACCATTTCTATGACCACAAGAAAGATTTTCTTATCCATCATCAATTCTGTACCTCCGTAGATGACACAGGTTTAAATGTCCAAGTAAACAGTCAAATGTAAAAGTCAGTTCTACTCGTAAAAGTCCATTGGACACGAAATTCGATTTGTTGCTCTTTTGACATGATATATAGAGAACAGATACATGTATCATTATATCAATATTTTTAAGCAGTACAAAAATAGAGACGGTTCAATAACAAATACTCATTTTTTATCCCTCAACCAGCAAATTAAAGAGCCATAGCTGCCTTACACAAGTACATGTATTTAAAAGGAAACCACCTGTTTCTATTTATAGATACATGTACCTTTACAAACTAAAATAAATCCACATGTATGTAATCATTTGTGAACCAGAGTTATATATTCATAGTTGCAAGTTTGTTGCATGACAGCAATTTGACTTGTCGAGTACTCTTGTTCTAAAATATAAACAAGATTGTTTGAAAATTAAAAAAAAAAAACACGCTAGCAGCTTTGACTTTGGGTCATTTAAATAATTTAAAACTGCTTTTCCCCAAGATATTTTTAATGTGTAATGTTGCACCATATACAGTGGACCCTCATTTATCCGGACGCTTTGGTTCCCAGTCAATTTGTCCGGATATGTGAAGCATCCGGATATCTGAATACCTGTTAAACAAGACAGAATAACTCTTTTAAAAATCATTTATACACTTTATCTCTTTTAAAAATCATTTATACATGTATTTTAAAATAATAAAGAAAACAAAGGAAAACGCACAAAAAAAAAATAAAATCGTAGTACACGCACTGTGAGACTCATCAACGATCATTATATTTTCAATCTAGCATACCACTATGCCACAAAGACTTGGTTATCAATTGGATAAAATTAAGACAGATTGTTGAATTTTAAAATAATTCTAGAAGAAGAATTAAATACACATTTTCAACATTTTCAAGATGAAGACCACCTTTAACCAAAATTTTCTAAGCGTAATGAAGTGCAGTCATATCCAAATAAAATTATTCAGAAGTTGTTTTTTCTGGTTAAGGGTGGTCTTTTCCTATAGTTTGTCATTTTTTAGGGGGATACCTCACTATTTACTATATTCTCCATATAAACTGAAAAAAATTCATAACTATCATATGAGGCAACGATTAATAATTTAGTATTATTTTTGTGTGAGTTGCTTTAAGGCATGTGTAAACTAACATTGTATGACAACATTTTTGTTACACAAAGTATTTTTAAAATCACTACTAGATTAGGCGAAAGTGACTATCGATTGCGCTATGGCTCTTTAACTATTCGCCGCTGCCCTGCCTACCAAGAATTTTGTCCGTGCAAGGTTTTACAGGTTCGAGAGCATCGTCTGTCTTTTTCTTCGTATTGTTTTTTTTTTCATTAAAAAAACAGTTTCTTCAAACTTGCTATATTCCTTTGTAAGACTTAAACTTCTCCTGATATTTTTTTGCGAAAATGTTTTGACGGTTTCTCGATTGTAATTTTATTTTTTTAAAAAAAGTCGAAGTACACGCAATTTTATATCCCTCCATAATATATTAAATAACAATTTTATATGCAAAGAGTTCTAAATTACTATGTTTCAATAAAATAATTTTAGTCTTTCATTTTCCAATATAAAAGAAAACTCTCAATTTTGATCATGTAAATCATTGATCCATCCTCTACTTTTAAATTCATACATATATAAAATTAATAAATATTTTACAGATCAAACAGACTGCTTTGCAAATTTCATTTTTTCAATGCATACCGCTTTGCTACTGTAAAAGTTGTAAGATTTCTACGTCAAATTATATTGTGACCTCAGCAAATCCACGATCTAGCGAAAGGAAAAGAGTTTTTTTTTCCCGATACACATTAGAAAAAAATAGTGTATATGGGTGGAGACTCATTAAAGTATAACTTGAAAAAAAGCTGTACTTTAAAAAAAATGAACAAAAAGGGGTCAGTTTCCGCATCATTCCCTTTTTCTTTCATTTTTTATGAAGAAAAAGTAACTGTTGATTCCAACACATAGTGTAGAAGCACAAATTTTCGTGTGCATAAAATTTTTTCGCCATCAAAAATAATTTCGTCTGCATTTAATTTCGTTGTTTAAAACTAACCCTATTCAATATATAGTCCTATAAAATTTCATTGGTATTTAATTTTGTTATATTTTGTTAACAACGAAATAAACGAAATTTAATCCCCACGAATTATTGTTCTTTTTTAATATACATTAGTGGCAAATAAGAATAGCTTGGATTGTTAAGCAGTCGTATCATCACCTACAAAGTGTCAAAGCTCTTTTCCAGTTTAAAATGTCGGAAGGTTTTGCTGTCTTTCATCGATGATGAAGACGTCGAGTATCTTCTGAACTTCAAGATGGTTGCACAAATGTTTTTGCATTCAGGAAATCTAGGTTTACAACATGTATGAGTGTCGAGTAAAATACCATTCGCATATCGGTGGTTACTAATGTCAAGAATGCTATCGTATTTCCACTCTTAGTCAAGTTGTATTCTACTTTGAGAAATAGACAAAAGCAATTTTAGCAGAGGTTGGAGGAAACCTCGAATTAAACTGGAATACCTTAACTAAATACTGAATTCAAATCAGTGTTGCAATCTGATTGCGACGTGACAATTCTCCAAGAACTCCTTCACATTTCATTGATCCTTATGGTACATACATGTAAGTTTCGTTAACCAAACGCTAAGTTGACCCCCATAAACTCCCATCTGGTTTTTGGAGACAACCGTCATTTTGGTCTCGCTTCAAATTTAGAAATGCGAAAATCCGGAGTCTGGATTGATCCATTTTAAAATAAATTAGATATAAGACATTCCCAGAGGAGTCTCTATTAACTTTTTAATTTTAAAAAAAAATACTGAAAACCTGGAAGTTGAAAAAATTGACTTTTATAACTCGCTTCCGGTAGGAACCGGAAGTATTGGCGACACACGAAAAGGTGATTCTGGGCATCTAAACGTCATCATCTATCATCTCCAGTTAATATCTCATATCATTTAAAAAAAAATCACAAAAATCCATTTTAAAATCAGAAAAAAATGTCAATAACTTGGAAGCGAAGGTAAGTATTTCTAATATTCCTTGTGATTAAGTAAGATCAGACATGTATAATGACGCATAATTCCTTCAAGTTTTACTTAAAACCAGTGAATTGTTTTCGAAAAATCGCCTGCACAAAGTATTGCGGAAAAATAAATATACATGTAACATATTTTGTGTAGAAACAGTAGACACCCATTTTCATGGTCGAAATTCACCAAAACACCCATAAAAATTTTATACAATCGGTGAATTTTTTTTGAGAAGGCACAAGTCGAATAACCGCTTACTATTCAAACCAGAGAATATGAAGTCAGATTCACTTTTTGCCACGTTTTTATAGTTTGTCCATCTTTGATGTAAGAAACACTTAAAAAATTATATTGCCGCATTCCATGATTTGGACACAACCAAACGGAACTATACATCATAACAATAATATTTTTTTGAAGACAAGGGTAACTCAATCTGCATATTTTACTCAATTAAGGTATGCCGTGCTGCAAGAAGCTGCAACGGATTTTAATTGTATATTAAATTCATTAGAATTTAACTACATTGTTCTAATTCCTTCTGTACCTGTATTAATTGTATAGGTTAATATATTACGAATTGCTCATATTGTTTGAGGTTAAAAAATAGAATAACATGCATATACGTACTTTCGTACAGAGTCAATTTTCTTCAGTCAGATCTACATACATGTTATTTGGAAACGCAGATTTCACGGTTGTTGTTATATCCATGGACAAGTCTTATTCGGTAAATAAATACATATTAAGAATAAAATTTGGACTTTAGACTTTACTATTACGTACAATGAGCATTGAAAAAAAAATAGTTCTTATATTTTAAGATTACAAACTCAGAATGCATCTATGATATCATGCTATATAGTAATGTCCATAAAGAACACAAATATCTGCAATACCTGGGATTCTGTCTTTGAACTTTGTATTGGTTACAGGATCTGTAAAACGTTGTTCTATCTCCTCAACTTCACTATGAACATCGGTATCTGTGACTTCGTATACTTTTTCCCTTAGCTCAAGTTCGTCAAATGTTTGTTGCAGATCTCTTGTATCTAAAATTATATGCCAATTATTATTTCTCAATTTTTAATTTTAAAAGAATTTGGAATGTTGACCGTATGCACTCTGCAACGAAATTATATTTTACGTCAATTTCTATTATTACATATTTTTAATGTAATTAATTTAAATACCGTAGATCTGGAAATTTTTACGTCGATTTTATTTTGCGAATTTGGGTCAAAATGCTGTTGATTAATTTTTACGTTTCAAAATTTTGCGAATGACCACAGCTTTGTTTACATTTTCTGATTGGTAATTTATTTTTAAGAAATATATTTCTGCGAATGCAATGAACTAGCAAATTTGCTAAACATTTATCTACAGCAAAAATTTCCAGAGTTACGGTATATTAATATCAACTGTATTATTTATCTATAGAATCATTACCATCAGTGGTTTCTGCGTGTGACAACAATGGAAGTTTACAATCTGGTCCTGTAGGTATATTTTCCTCTTTATGATGTTTGTTAATCTCACTATATCCTGAATTGGCAGCTAATGTGTAAAGAGAATAAAATATTCATTTATTTTGATATCATTTTTTGGAAAATTTTGAATTCAACTCTTTAAGAAAGCATTTTTATAGACTGTTCCTCATAAGCTCTCCAAACTTATTGGTATGTCGACGCAATGTGAAATTTTAAGTGAAAGAAAGCATAAACAACAATTGAATGCGTTCCCTTCCTTCAAAATGTTTTGAATCTAACCGAACCGACTCCAAATTTTACAATACGTACATGTATCGAACCGTGAAGGAGGCGTAGCGTTTAACTTCATAATTGTTATATTATTGGGGATTTGTATGTTGTGTTGTACATCCTGAAAGAGACGAGTTTTGCATAAACTTTTGGCAAGAAGTCCTTAAGGGAAGTTATTTCTCTGTACAAAATTGATATATTTTTAAACAATGCTGTGTAGGAAAGAGTGTGCTTTGCTGCAATAAGCTGCAACAAATTTTAATTGTATAACTTCCTTAGAATTAAACTACATTGAATTTGTTTTATTCCTTCTGTACCTGTAGTGCTTGTATAGGTAAATATATTGCAAATTGTTTATATTGTTTGAGGTTTAGAAAAAATAAAATAAAATAAATGCAATTTTGTAAAGAGTTATTGTTCTTCAATCAGATCGACAAACATTTAATTTGGATACGTAAATTGCACGGTTGTTATTATATCGATGGACAAGTCTCATAAAGTAATTAAATACAGATTAAGAATAGAATTTAGACTTCAAACTTTTCCATTACGTAGACTGGGCATTGAAGAAAAAATATTAGATCTTATATTTTGAGATAAACTCGGAATGCATTTACTATGTCATGCTCCATCAAACTTCTTTTAAAATATTTCCTAAATAATGTTCAGAAGGTAAAATAACTACCATTGACAGTCTTCGCATAGCAAAGATATACCCAGGGGTATAGTACACGCTTATACACGGTTTGTGAGTGGGATAGCTCTTTTATCAAACCCGCGACAGGGAACTATTCCCCGAGGGCTTGGGGGCAAAAATTGCATGAAAATTTTCCGAGGTTGAATAGCAAAAACTATACCCCGGGGTATAGCTTTACTATGCGTGAACTATAAAAGATAACTATTTTACCCTCTGAACTTTATTTAAAACATAAGTATGACATCATCTTTTGTTCTTGTAGTGCTTTCTATTTCTTGCGAGCCAAAAACAGTTCAATAAGTTACTTGAAACTGTCTAATAAATTAAAAAATCTGTCCATTATTAAAAATAATGGACAGTTTTCTATAACTTATTAGATGGCTACAAGTAACTTACTGGATAAAGAAATCCAAATAAACACATATAAATATTTTTTTAGGCAATGAATCCAACGTGTTTCACAGTGTAATCAAATAAAACACTCCAAGTCACAGAAACAAAACCTGAAACTTTGTAATTATTCTAATAAATGATGAAATGTATATTCTAACTCACAATGAATATGAACTTGAATTTGAATGAAATATCTCTTAATTCTATTGAAATTTTAATTACACCGTAAACACATGAGGGAATATCACTTCTCCTGGAAAGAACCAATATCTCCTTCTTATTTCTCACTAGTACTTTGAATAATCATTTTTTTTTCTACTACAGGAATGCAAGGGTGTTTTGTCAATAGTCTTGTCTCCCGATTTGTTTCTGATTTCGCCAACAAAAAAGCGGATAATTTTGTTGATTTCTTTATTTCTCAACACCTTGGCGTCCTTAACCATGAAAACAACAACGTTGGGTACCGTGTAACATTCTCTCTGTCACTTAAAGAACACTCAAATAACTACCCGTTTACATTTCTTCTCTGATTATCCTCTTTTAAATCATCTGAATATTGTTGATTAAATTACGGAAATCCTTCTACGCCCCCTTTGTTTTTCTGCATCCTTGAAAACCCTTGACCAAAAGTTGAGAAATATTAAAAAAAAAAAACGTCCACCTTGAGCCCAAAGTTCTTTTTCTTGACAATCCTAGGCTCAAAATATCGCGAGAATGATATATCCATTGCCCTTCACACGGTACCTGGAGTAATTTTGCCAAAATATGCTTTCTTGGAAGAAGACATGCTTTCAACATTCACAATCACAACAAAATGGTGGTGGAATGTCATGTCTGTGATTAAATATTCCTTAGTCAGTTGTATACGCAGCACAGTTTAGGTTACAAAAAGGAGGCGGAGCCTAATTTGTACGGGAAAACTTGACTATGACATCATACACAATATACGTAATACAGCATTTCATTAAAATACCACAAAATGAGTAATCATTAAACAACATAAAAACTTACTACAGCGTGTTGTTTTGTCATAAGTTAAATCCCACATAACAAGTTATAAACAAGTTACTGATCGCAATACACTTGTCAATGTGACGTCATTTTTTTTTTACAACGTGACGTAGTTTGTATGCAGTGAGAAACGGATCAAGTAATATTTTCTCAACAAAATATGTATTCTCTAATTAAATAAAATATTATTTACAGATATTCTATGGGTCAATAACTTGAATTTAATTTCTTCTTCACTATTTTATTAATATATTTTCTGTACATTAAGTATTTAATTGACACTGCCGTATATTTGTATGCAAGTACATCGAAAGGGTAATGTGGGGGGTACTAATAAATCGATCTAGTGCAAGGGGATACGCTCTATGGATCAAAGTAAGCTTTTACATTTTAACTATAGAACTATTTAGGTATCTGAAAAGTTCTGCGATCCTGATAAATCGTAAAAAAAAAATTAAATTATATCAATATTTCATGTTGCTGACCAGCAAAAAATATAGCATTCAGTCATACAAGTATAATTTTAACAATGAAATTGCAGAATTTATACAGGATTGCAGAACTTTTTAGAAACTACAATGCGTGTTGAAAATATTTATATACTAACCTTGGAAATTTAACTTGATTATGCCCTTGCACTAGTGATTTTTATATGTAACATCAATACTTCAAGTCAATGTGCTAATATCGCGTGACTGTCGCATCACGTGAGTAGTTAAAATATAAAATATAATCGTCCTCGATATGTAGTTATTAATCATAATTACAATTATCCGATATAAATAATGTATTTAAAATAATCGCCATCCCGATTACGAATACCTTTTTAAATACAACATTTAGTTAATATTTCCATTGCGCACCTTAACTGTACTGCGTAAAAATTACACTTACCTGTAACTGTCCACTAAATTTACAACTAGAATGAATACAAGTTTCTTTTGTTTGTTAAAAAAAACTTCACTTGACACAGTCCAATAAGTAGACAATCCTTACTTAATACAATGGATGAGCAAAAGTTCTAAGAGAGTACATTATGAACACAATAGGGTAAATGTTTGAAATAGTCCATTGTAATCCAAACTGTCCATTCTGTGAGAAAAAAAGAACTATTGTCGGGCCTAACGGCCCTCCAACAGTTCTTCCTTCTCACACGCAAGTGAGTTAAGGCTACATATGAAGGTTTCTAAGCAAAATATCTAATTAAATTCCATAATTGCTCTACCTAACGCACAGAAAATGTTAAGACTTGTTTTATAATACATTCATGGTACCCACGACATACGATAGCCAGTACACATTATGACGTCATATTATGACGTCATCAACCTCTACTACACAAGTTTATAAGAAACATCAACAAAATCGCTTCGGCGCAAGGGCATACATGTACCTTACTTTGTTTTACAAAAACAAGGTAGAAATAGACGCAGGATATTCCAAGGATTTAAGATATTGCTGCACAAATGTTGGCACTACAATTGTTTATTTACTTTTCGTGCAGTTTTTAGTTTAAACAGGGTAAAAATTCACAGTCCAATGTAAGTTTCCCAATATTTTTATCAATTAAAAAAGTTCATAGGATTTTGCAGCAATTTTATTAATTTTAACAATATTCTCTTTTATATGATACATTGTTTATTCTTAATAAGGTTATGCCCTTGCGCCGACGTGATTTTGTTGATGTGATTTATTACCTTGAATGGGAGAGAAAAATGACGTCATGATATGACGTCATAATGTGCACTTCCATTAATAAACTGAGGGTACTTAGTTTGTATTAGAAAATCTATTTGATCTTTCTCTGTACATAAAATATACAAATTATGAATTTTTATTAGCTCATTTGCATAGAAATATTCATATTTAGCCTTAACTCACTTGCGCAGAATGGACAGTTTTCGGCCTATAACCTTTACATAGGAATCATTTTGACAGGAGTAAAATAATTTTTGCTATCCACCCTCGGAAATTTTTCATGCAATTCTTGTCGGAAATTTTGATTTCCAGCGATAATTCCTTAAACTTATGTCATAATGACTTCAGTAGCATTGTGAAGTCATCTGGATTTCAATAACATCTTGCAGAATTATCTTACTTAAAAAAATTCATACCTCAGATATCATATTATACATCAGTATTCTAAAACGCTTATCCACTGTTTGTTAGTGGGATAGCTATTCTATCAAACTCGCGACAGAGTAATGCCTATAAAGAACACAAATATCTGCAATACCTGTGTCTCCCTCCTCTGACATGGTACAGGTATTTGTAACAGGATCTGTAAAACTTTGTTCTTTCTTCTCATTTTCACTAAGGACATCGATATCTTTGACTTCAAATATGTTTTTCCTTAGTTTAAATTCGTCAGATGTTTGTTGCAGATCTCTTGTATCTAAAATTGTATACCAATTATTTTTTTTTCTTTGTAACTGATATTAAAGAACCATTCTGTCATTTTTTTTTTATTTCTAAAGAATTTGGAATGTTGACCGTGTGTACTCAACAATGAAATCATATTTTAACCGTCAATTTCTATTATTACATATTTCTATATTATTTCTTTAAACATATTAATATCACTTATTAGATTCCTCTATAAAATCACTACCATCAATGGTTTTTGCGTGTGACAACAACGGACGTTTACAGTCTGGTTCTGTAGGTATATCTTCCTCTTTATGTTGTTTGTTGAAATCATCATTTCCGAAATTGCCAGCTAATGTGTAAAGAGGATATATTTAATAGTATTCTTACGAGACCCCATTTTTGTGCTCGAAATTTACCAAAAAAGAAAAAATTTCAAAACGCTGATTTTCATGTTTATAAAATATACGCCTCGCATCTATCGATCCAGGCGCATAAAAAGGTTTTGCCTTCAGGCTTCAGCTTCGGTTAGAAGGATGTGAGATAATATTTGACATTTTATGTGACATTGTAAAAGTTTAAATAGGAACTTATATTCGATCTTAATTGTATGTGTAAATCTGATCGCTTTACAAGTAACAATGTCTTTACTCATTTATTTAGTTAGAAGTTTAACATTTCATAAAAGTCAAACATACTTGGGATAGGTCTTTGTTTTTTGTTCTTCTGATTCCATTTCCAGAGGACACCAGCCAATACCAAAATAATGATAAACACAACAGCAACCACGCTGCCAACAATAGCCCCTGTGGAGTCGTGTGACTCATGTGGAAGAGTGCCTTCAGATACATTGATAATCGTAGTGTTGTAAATACTTTGAATCGTCGATAGCACTGGTTTATATCCTGTAGTACCCCTGGTACTTATGTTCTCTGTGCTATATGAATGAAAATATAAACAACTTAAACAAGTTTCCTTGCAAAAAATTAGAGTACCTTACAAGGCATTTGGCCAAGATACCATGGGGTCATATTTCTTATAAAACCCTTATAGGTAATCTTCTAAATGGCATATAACACAATGTTTGGTGTATCTATATTTAAAAACATTTTTAGAACAATGTAGAAATCAAAAAAGAATGACAAATATCAATTATGTTTTGATATAATACCAAGAGATAAAAAACATATAAATGAAAAACGTGTGGACTGACCTTGACCCTAACATTGTTAATCTGTCTCTTTCTTTGAGTCAATCTGTATGTTTTTCTCTTCATCCACAAAATTTTAACATTGCCAATAACTTGACCTTTTGATCTGCACCTTTGAGTTTTATCAAATATTTGCGAAAATTCAGCCTTCGGATCTAGCTGCCTCAAAGGGCATCAGTGTTTTACAAATACATCTTGTAATATCAGAGCCAGTTGCTATTGATGATGTGGAGTAAAAAATGTTTGGACCAAAATATTATATTCATTTTTACTGTACTATGTCAGGATTTTCCAATGAACATTTTTTTATGCAATAGAATATAACATTGTTAGCTAAACCTACATGTAGATTGCAAGCCATTAGGGTATTTAAATGTAATAATCTGGAAATAAGTCATTATTTATAAGCAAAAATTTCAAGACTTGTCTACAAATTGTGGCCTTTTTTTTTTAGAACAAAACCAATATGTAATCTATCACTTTTTTGTAGTTATAATAATTTGACGCATATTTATTTGGGGTATTTCATGTTTTGTTAGGGAATATGATTAGTTTCTGAATAATATCTCTTTGAAATTAGGGCTTACAAGTTATATATTCATTATTTTCTTTTTAGTTAATTTTGAAAAGTATTATATAAATATTGCATGTAGTTGAGTGTAACATTGAACATTTTCACCCCAAGAAAACCATTGTCAACCGAGGCGCAGCCGAGGTTGACAATGGTTTTCAATGGGTGAAAATTTTCAATGTTACACTCAACTACATGCAATGTTTATTATATCATACTGAATGTTTTATACAAATACATATTACAGTGATCCGTGCGAGCATAAATTGCGCGCAGTCGTTTGTTTGTTTTTTTTTTTTTTTTGTAATACCACCCGTCGTCAAGCAATGTTGACTGTTGCTACGCAGGAGAGCGTGGCTTCATTATTCAGCGGGTAGTTGTGTTTTTTTTATCAAATGTTTCTCCACGAATCAGATTCAAGTTATTTACACGAAAGTATAATATTATACATTTATTGACTGAGTTTGAGGACAACATGCGTTTTGTCGGACCCAAGAACCAAACTGCAGACAGTTTGATTCGAGGTTCCGACAAAACGCATTTTGCCCTAGAACTCTGTCAATAAATGTTTTGTTATACCTTTCATTTTATTTTATATTTTTTGACATACATGTATTTTGTACTATATTCAGTAATGTAACATTAGATCTGTCACTGTTTAAAACCAAAGAATGAAAATGAGATTAAACTCCGCCCATTCTGTGATGTAAGCGGTCCAACATCTCTCCGAGCGGTCCAACATCGATTTTTTTATGCCCGCTCAGCAAAACATTAAAATTGTTAGACATTTTTTCTGTATAGATTTGTATAGCAACAATTTTAAAGGTATAATAATTGCAATTAATGCCCACCCCTTTCGTAGAAGAGGGTAAGTTTAGAATATTCTTTATCGAGATTTCCCTATTTGGTCAGGAAAGACCCATCACCTTATTTGAGTTTGCCTGGGAAAATTAAAAAAACACTTTTATACGATATTTGACCGATATTAACAGTTTATCACTATTTTTACCTTGAAGTTCTTTCTTCAGGCATTTACTTACGCATTTGGACATGAGGGTTCAGCAAGATAACATCTATCTCGTGTATTGATGTTCTGGCAAGCGGGATCTTAAAACACAAGAAAAGCAATAACAATAACATACAACATTAACGCTTGTTTAAATTCAATGGGATATTTCTAGTTTACAAGAGTCTCACATAAATATATCTTGTTGCTTCTGTACTCTATGTCTGGACAGCCTGATGAAAACCCAAGACAGCTGGTACGATACAGTTGTCCTCCTGTAGTCCTCAGACAATTGCCTGTATCGATGTCGGTAATTTATAATTATTGACATAAAATCATAATGTGGGAGGAGCACATATAAGAGATAGAACGAAAATATATGAATAAATAGATGGAGTATCAATCAAGAAGCTGCTTATAAATTATTGGATAATTAAGGTGTATATTATATTTATCTCTCTTCTTCTCTTGATCATTTGATGAGATTTTTTTCTGAAGTTATTAAGGTCTTCCGTTTCCAACGGAAGACCTTATTGTTTTCGTTCGGTTTCTTTTTCCCTATTATTATTATTATTATTATTATTATTATTAAGGTCTTCCGTCTTCAGCGGAAGACCTTCTTGTTAGGGTCTTCCGTCTCCAACGGAAGACCCTACTATTATTCTATTGTTTCTTTTTCACTTTTATTATTATTATTATTATTTTTTTGTGCAGACGATTTCTCAGAGATGCTTGAGTGGATTGCCTTGAAATTTTCAGGAATGATGTATCATGAACTAAACCTGATACTTTTTTTTTATTTTCTGAAAAATCACTTCCGGTCGGAAGTTATCGCCCTTTAATCGAATTTTTAGTGACCATTTTGTCCGGACAAAAACTCAAAAACGACAAAAGCTAGAATGCTGTCCTTTTCAGGACTGATAGACAACATATTATAGTTTTGCACCTATACTTTCAAATATTCCGGAAGTGTTTAGTATGGAAGCTCGGTAGGGGTCAGAAATTAGGACATGAATCATGACTGAAATTTTGAGACATTTTCCATCATATCTTTTAAAGTATAATTATTTTGTTAAAACATACTGAGCAATATTTGTGCAGAATGACAAGATCTTTAATATGATATCAAGAAAAAAGTGCTGACTCATCACATTAGGGGCCGACAGGGGCCAAAATCTTTATACGATAACTCTGTAACAATCAATATTTTGTAATACATTACTGAAGCAAAAATGTTTATCTCAACGATCTACAACTATATATTATAATTTTAATGTCGTATGTTACATAATTAGGGGCCACAAGGGGCCAGAATGCTAAATCTTTGACGCTTTATATCTCGAAAGGCAGAAATATTTTGATAAGCAATATTGAACAAAAAATGTTCAAAATAATGTTCTAAACAATATGCAACCTTTCATTTTTTGCTAAACGTCCCCATTAAGGAGTTGAAGGGTTGGCCCCTAAATATTTCTTTTGCTAATAGCTCAAAAACGAAAAAGAATTTCTGATTAATTGTTGAACAAAAAATGTTCAAAATCTTAAGAGCTGTACGATGAGATCATGAAAAAGGGGCTGGGCACTCGAATTAGGGGCCAAGAGGGGCCAAAAGTCTTCAATCGATAACTCTTTATTAGTTAATATTTTGTAATATGTTACTGAAGCAAAGATGTTTATCTCGACGATCTACAACTATATATTATGATTTTTATGTCGTATGTTACATAATTAGGGGCCACAAGGGGCCAGAATGCTAAATATTTGACGCTTTATATCTCGAAAGGCAGAAATATTTTGATAAGCAATATTGAACAAAAGATGTTCAAAATAATGTTCTAAACAATATGCAACCTTTCATTTTTTGCTAAACGTCCCCATTAAGGAGTTGAAGGGTTGGCCCCTAAATATTTCTTTTGCTAATAGCTCAAAAACGAAAAAGAATTTCTGATTAATTGTTGAACAAAAAATGTTCAAAATGTTAAGAGCTGTACGATGACATCAAGAAAAAGGGGCTGGGCACTCAAATTAGGGGCCAAGAGGGGCCAAAAGTCTTCAATCGATAACTCTTTATTAGTTAATATTTTGTAATATGTTACTGAAGCAAAGATGTTTATCTCAACAATCTACAATTATATATTATAAGTTTAATGTCGTATGGTACATAATTAGGGGCCACAAGGGGCCAGAATGCAAAATCTTTGATGCTTTGTATCTCGAAAGGCAGAAATATTTTGAGAAGCAATATTGAACAAAGGATGTTCTAAATAATGTTCTGAACATATGCAACCTTTCATTTTTTGCTAAACGTCCCCATTAAGGAGTTGAAGAGTTGGCCCCTAAATATTTCTTTTGCTAATAGCTCAAAAAACGAAAAGAATTTCTTAACAGTTGTTGAACAAAAAGTGATCGAAATCCTAAGAGCTTTTAGATGACATGAAGAAAAAGGGCTGATTCCTACAATTAGGGGCCGTTAAGGGGCCAAAAGCCGATTTTTTAAGTCTTCAATGTCTTTTTACAGATTGTGGTAAATCATTATCTTTTAATGAAAATCTCAATCAAAATCTTATCTCAAATTGGACGGAAGACCCACTCGTTGCTCGCAACGAGATCGTATCTAGTTATTCTTAGGTTTCTTTTTCACTTTTATTAAGGTCTTCCGTCTTCAGCGGAAGACCTTATTGTTTTTCTTCGGTTTCTTTTTCACTTTTATTATTATTTTTTTTTCTTACCGATTTTGTGCACGCGATTTCTCGAAAACGGCTCAACAAAATCTTATGAAACTTTCAGGACGTATGGAACATCACTTGAACCTTATGCGTTTTTTTCCGTTTCGATGACGTCACTTCCGGTCTAGAGATATCATCGATTTTCTGATTTTTAAGGGTCATTTTGTCCACAATTTTCCCGAAAAACGGCTCTAGATAGAAACTTCAAACTTTGAGGCTAGGTAGAGCTATGTCTGGAGAGGTGCATCAAGTATATCAAATTTACCAGGAATGACGCTCGTCGGCGCTCGCTATGGCCCGAAAATAGACCTATCACAAATTTCAAAATTTCTCACACCTTTTCTTCGATATCTTTTTACCTGAAAATATTTTGTGAAAACGTATAGAACAAAAGAAGTGCAGAATTTAAAGATCTTTCAAATGATATCTCGAAAAAAGGGCTGGCCCCTAAATTAAAGGGCCTAGAGGGGCCAACAGTTTTTACTTTATATCTCAAAACGTATTGAGAATTTGTAATACGTCAAAACAGCAAAGTTGTTCAAAATGACAAGCTGAATCTATTGAAGTCGTCAGAAAACGTCCGGCTCGTCACTTCCGGCCAAACCGGAAGTAGTCGAAAAACGCGTATTTTTGCCGTTCTTGACAAGTTTTTTGGTAACAAATGTCTCTAGAAGCAAAAAAAGAATTTTTTCGTCCGTTGTTGTCACTTCCGGTCAAACCGGAAATAGCAAAAAATTGCTTATTTTTGCATAAATTAACATAGCGTTAAAGGATTCAAATTATTTTTAGGCGTTATTTCTCCTTTTTGTTAAAAACTAATGCTACTTCCGGTCAAACAGGACGGAAGACCTACTCGTTGCTTTGCAACGAGCTTTGCTCTAGTTATTATTGTTTTTTTTTTCTTACCGATTTTGTGCACGCGATTTCTCAAAAATGGCCCGATGGATTTCCATGAAACTTTCAGGACTTATGTTACATCACTTGAACCTTATGCGTTTTTTTCTGTTTTGATGACGTCACTTCCGGTCCGGAGATATCGCCATTTTAATGAATTTTTAAGGGTCGTTTTGTCCGCACGATTTCTCCTAAACGGCTTGAGATAGACACATGATACTTTCAGGTATGGTAGACCTATGTCTGTAGATTTGCGGAATGTATTTCATTTTTATCGGAAGTGCCGCACGTCGGCGCTCGATATGGCCCGAAAAAAGTCCTATCACGAATTTCAAAATTTTTGACACCTTTTCTACAATATCTTTTTACCTGGAAATATTTTGTTAAAACATATAGAACAAAAGAAGTGTAGAATCCCAAGATCTTTCAAATGATATCTCGAAAAAAGGGCTGGCCCCTAAAATTAAGGGCCTAGAGGGGCCAAAAGATTTTTCTTTATATCTCAAAAAGTATTGAGAATTTGTAATACATCAAAGAAGCAAAGTTGTTTAAAATATCAAGTTTTATCTAATGGGGTCGTCAAAATACGTCCGTCGACGACGTCACTTCCGGTCAAACCGGAAGTAGTCAAAAATTGCATATTTTTGCTGTTCTTGACAGGTTTTTGGATATCATATGTCATTGGAAGCTTAAATCTTAATTTTCCGTCCGTCGACGGTACTTCCGGTCAAACCGGAAGTTGCCAAAAATGGCTAAATTTTGCAATAATTAATATAGATTTGGAGGAATAAACCATTTTTGGACTTCATTGCTCTTTTTTTAATGAAAGTTACTTCCGGTCAAACAGGACGGAAGACCTACTCGTTGCTTTGCAACGAGCTCGGCTCTAGTTATTATTATTTTTCTTCCAACCGATTTTGTGCAAGCGATTTCTCAGAGATGGCTTGTCCGATTTATACCAAACTTTCAGATCTTAAAGATATTCAATTGAACTTGATAGGTTTTTTTCCTTTTTGATTATCTCATTTCCGGTCGTGAGATATGGACGATTTTTTGATTTTCAGAGGGTCGGCTTGTCCGGGAAACTCCTCCTAAACGACTTAAGATATTGACTTAAGATTTTCAGTGAAACTAAAGGAAGGTTTAGTGAATTGTAATTGGGTCTCCAAATCTTTCTAGCGCAAAAGGCGCCGGAGCTCGGTAGGGTCCGGAAAAATGTCTCAGAAATATCTCACAAAATTTCACACATTTTGTTTCATATCTTCATACCTGTTAATAATTTGTTAAAGCATATTGAAAAAAAAATGTGCAAAATCACAAGACCTTTCATAAGATATCAAGAAAATGGGGCTGACCCCTCAAATTAGGGGCTCAGAGGGGCCAAAAGTCTTTTCTCTATAACTCTCTAATGATCAATATTTTGTTATACATTACTGAAGCA
Organism: Saccostrea cuccullata; assembly: GCF_032062105.1. Lineage (NCBI taxonomy): Eukaryota > Metazoa > Mollusca > Bivalvia > Ostreida > Ostreidae > Saccostrea > Saccostrea cuccullata. The sequence goes on from NW_026934798.1 coordinate 53,846, forward strand.
AAAGTATTCATCTTAACAATTTGCAACAATATATGATAAGATTTTGATCATATGTTACGTAATTAGGGGTCACAAGGGGCCAGAATGTCAAATCTTTGACGCTTTTTATCTCAAAAATGGGGAATATTTTAATAAGCAATATTGAACAAAAGATGGTAAGAATGATGTTCTTAACAATATGCATACTTCAAATTTTTATAAAACGACCCCATAAAGGACTTGGAGGGGTGGCCCCTAAATATTTCAATTTAGCATATCTCCATAACAAATAGAAAACTCTGAATAAGTGCTGAACAAAAAATCTTCAAAATCACGAGACCTCTCATTTGATATCAAGAAAATAGGGCTGACCCCTGAAATTAGGGGCTCAGAGGGGCCAAAAGTCTTTTATCTATAACTCTCTAATGATCAATATTTTGTTATGCATTGCTGAAGCAAAAGTATTTATCTTAACAATTTGCAACAATATATGATAAGATTTTGATCATATTTTACGTAATTAGGGGTCACAAGGGGCCAGAATGTCAAATCTTTGACGCTTTATATCTCAAAAAGGGGGAATATTTTGATAAGCAATATTGAACAAAAGATGGTAAGAATGATGTTCTAAACAATATGCATACTTCAAATTTTTGTAAAACGACCCCATGAGAGACTTGGAGGGGTGGCCCCTAAATATTTCCATTTAGCATATCTCCATAACAAATAGAAAACTCTGAATAAGTGCTGAACAAAAAATCTTCAAAATCACGAGACCTCTCATTTGATATCAAGAAAATAGGGCTGACCCCTGAAATTAGGGGCTCAGAGGGGCCAAAAGTCTTTTATCTATAACTCTCTAATGATCAATATTTTGTTATGCATTGCTGAAGCAAAAGTATTTATCTTAACAATTTGCAACAATATATGATAAGATTTTGATCATATGTTACGTAATTAGGGGTCACAAGGGGCCAGAATGTCAAATCTTTGACGCTTTATATCTCAAAAAGGGGGAATATTTTAATAAGCAATACTGAACAAAAGATGGTAAGAATGATGTTCTTAACAATATGCATAAATCAATTTTTTGTAAAAAAATGGGGGATTTTTTGTAAAACGACCCCATAAAGGACTTGGAGGGGTGGCCCCTAAATATTTCCATTTAGCATAAATAACAAATAACGGAAAAAATCCGTGGTCAATTCAGTGTATAAATATTGGACTAACAATTGGTATGAAAAACGTCAGTCAGCATTTCATTCAATGATAAATTGTATTTGCTGACAAGGTCATTGTATCGACCATAGAAATTACGAAATGATGACTTTAAACGAGACTGTTGATATTCTTGTTTCATCAACTTGCTTGTCAATAATTTACCTCGTTTAAGAAATTGTTCATACGTAGAGCATGCTCTTGCGTATCGAATCAACTGAGATATAAATACTCCGTATGCAGGTGATGAAGGTATATTGCTGCATAAGTAAGGGAAGTTGACGATAGAAAAGTTAAAGTCATCACGTTTATCATATAGCTTGGTTGTTAGATTACCATTAGTGTCTTTTTCAAGTAAAATATCCAAGTATGAAGCAGAAGTGTCGGACTCTGTGGTTTCTTTTATCTCAAGCTCACCAGGATATATCGTGTCGACGAATAAAAATCTCTGAAATAAATCTGAACAAAAAATCTTCAAAATCACAAGACCTTTCATTTTATACCAAGAAAATGGGGATGACCCCTTAAATTAGGGGTTCAGAAGGGCCAAAAGTCTTTTATCTATAACTCTCTAATCATCAATATTTTCTAATACATTAATGAAGCATAAGTATTCATCTTAATGATTTGCAACAATATATTATAAAATTTTGGTTATATCTTACGTAATAAGGATTGCAAGGGACCAAAATGCTATATTTTTTATGCTTTACGTTTCAAAAAGGGGAGCATTTTTATAAGCCATATTGGACAAAAGATGTTCAGAATATCATGATAAAAATCAGAAACTTTAAATTTAATGAAGGATAACTTAATGTCTTTCTCTATAAACAAATATCTCAGTCAAAATCACATCTCATCTTATCGAGTAATTCAACGGAAGACCTACTCGTTGCTCGCAACGAGATCTCATCTAGTATTGTATCTATTATTTGATGTTGATCAAAATCTAAATATAAAACAAGGAAAAGGGAAACAAAATTGTTATTTTATTTGAGCTTACTTACCCCTTTCTATCATCCCCATGATCCCGTTGTAACACAATTCTATGAGTCCTGATTTGTCAATGTTAGGGACACAGATGTATTGATCATTTCCATATCGATCCTGACCACAACTCAACCTGATGGAGGATTCCAAGACCTCTTCTGTGTTTTGAGGACATGATTCCACAAAGTTTTCCATAACTGTCAAAAACGGTATACACATTGTTTGCTTTTTATTAAGGTATGTCACGAGTGAAAAGTTTTGTATGAAGGATTTTTAAGAAGTATATTTTAGATATGTACCCATATAGTATGACTCAAAATCATAGAGGAACTCTTGTTAATCATTTGACCTTAATAATATTCTATCAGCCTTAGCCATGCATATGGCAATAAATATGGTTTTTTTTTACGAAAAATAGTTTGAAGAATTTTTATGAATAAACAAGTTATGCAAATGAATTAATGATAATTGTTGTGTGACCTTTTTGCACTAAAAATGATATATTTGAGGTAATGAAATTCTAAATAAGCAGTTAAATTAATTCTTGTATCATTTTATTTAAAACTTAAGTGCTGATCAGTCAATAGTATCACGTAGTTTAAAAAAATTAACAGAAAATCGGGGCCAGTGATGCATATCTTGAAATATTCTGGCAAAAATATTTTCTTGGCTTCATTCATATATGTATATCTTCACTTCACAGCTTTGTTTGTTAAGAGGAGGAGTGAATTTGTTCAAAAAATATAAATTGAGACCGTTATTTGATATTTTCTAGCATGTCATTATAGAAAATATTTCCTGAGTTAAAGTATGCGAGTCTTATGTTAAAAGATATTGAATTAAATAAATATGCATATTTCTAAAAAATTTTGCTACACGTAAATATCCTTCCACCACAAGAAATAGTGCTTCATAAATCTTGCGTCTTTATGAATTGATGAGGATTTTTTTCAAAGGATTTTGAACAATATATAGTCAATATATGCTATAAAATTGAAAAAAAGAGGTTCTGTCTGAACTTTTCTAAAAAGCTAATGAGTGACCTTATATTCTTAATCAAAAGGTTATTTTTCGTTGAAAAAACCCAGTAAGCACTAATTAAACTAATTCAAAACGAAAGTAAACACAGCCATAAACAACTGTGTAAAAATACGAAAGATGGATATTCATTTTATCAGTATTACTTATACAATGTATATTTACCTCAGGAAACCTAAAAATTATATATTCTTCTCTTGTTTCAAATAAAACAGGAAATGTATTTTTCTTGTTTCCTTCATTGCGTCTTCCATACCCGATATTTTCTAATTTAAATGGTAAGCAGGCATGGTTAACCATGCATGCCATTATATAGCACAGATAGTGTATTATACATTGACGCGCCTAAACATAACATTCAGAAAAAGGTTTTTAAAAAAATACAGGAAAAATCTGAGAGGCGTTTTAAATACGTGGATAGGCAGATGTTGTTTACAATATAAAATAACAACATGTATAGACATCACTGGATTACTTTGAAATAAAACGATTTATACTGGACCTTATCCATCTTCATTTAAAACTCATATTTTACTGACACCCTGTGTTCGGTACAACACATTTACAAATTTTCAATTTACAATCGAACAAATGGATTTATTACATTTTGAGCATGTCAGCAGTGTTCGTCAAAACATAGTTTACTACGCAAAATACTGTGTTGTGTAATAAATCTTTGCGATCGAAAGGCTTCATTTGCTACATTGAGAAAAATATTACATCCCTTGTCGTTTTAGAAATGGTTTTACTACAATAAACACTAGGCATTAAAAGGGACCTGGGGGCGCACGCCCCCCCCCCCCCTAAAATTTTCAAATTATGATATGACTAATATTATTACGTAATAATGCCATATTTTGGTACATAACTAACCAATACCACTTTTATTGAGCCTGGTTTTACTCTTTTAAATACACCAAAAACCAAGGAGCTTGCTGGGGCTTCGCCCCCTTGGCCCCATGCATCATTCAAAGTACGATACGACTAGTGTTAATAATGCCGTACTTTGGTACATAACCAGCCAATACGAATATAAATAAGTGAGTAAGTAAATCGTTTATTATAGCAAGGACCTACAGGTATTAACGGGATAGGTAACTCCTTCATCGCCATGTATATTTACCCAAAACATCATACACAACACTATAAGTTTTTTTTAAATTAAGCTTATTCCTAGTAAATAAGGTGTTTTTGGATTAATATCACTTATTCATTTTATATATTGGAATTGATATTTAATAGATTTTAAAGCATTAATTCTAATATAAATCAAATATTTAGAAAACAAACACCGAAATCGGTGATTCCTCGGAAATTTTGAATGAAACGAAATTACTTCTTAGATAAGGAGTATAATCCGTTCTAGAAAACAAATCTTGAATTAATTTTTGAAAGATATAATTAAAAGGTTTGATCTGAAATATGTGATAGCATAAGAGATATAATTAATTACGAAATCCTGTCAGTATAATCCCTGATTATAGTGGCATGTGTTATAATACAATACAAGGAGGAACATTCAATAGATTTAATATTCAAACAACTGAACCTATATGTCACTTTAAAAACAAAAATAGATACACTATTATGGTACCTGGTTTTACTCTTAAAATACACGGAAATCTAGGAGCTTCAGGGCTGATTAACGAGACGAGGGATCCCCGAAACTTTCCCCAAAACACATTGTTCACTTCAATTCATTCCTATCGTTTCCTTTTTCAGTTCAAAGTTTGTGTTCATTTGAACTAAAAAGGAATATCAAGGTCACTTCACCAATAATATTTCCTTTGTTTTTCCCCACTTGTTTCTCTTCCATATACATTAGAATGGCTTAAAAATATATGCTAGACATCTTACACAGTTAGTTATGTACAAACATATATTATATAGCAAAAAATGTAAAAAGTGTTGAAATTCATGCTTTTTCAGTTTACTTACACTGTTATTTTCACTACAGACTGAAAAATCCTCATCAAAACAAACAAAAACAAGTATTTTCTTTTCTTTCATAGGAGCCCAAAACAAAAGCACTTCTTGACTGAAAGCACTCTGGCCTCCCCTTAAAAAATAATAAAGTTCATGTTCATGTGTATTTCATTTTAATATTTTGAAATGCTGATCGGCATTTTTTGATAAATCAAAATTGGTCTTTATTAGCTTATGTAAATTACCGTTAACGCTTTATTAAAAAAAAAACATTTTCAATAATAAGAAATAGTCTATTGAATTTAGGTGTAAGAAGTTAGGGCTCAGTAATTAAGAGTAAACAAGAGGGAGAAATTTAGTCCATAAAAATGGGAATGATTTATGTTTCATCTAAAAACAAACTAGAGGTACTGTGAGCAATAAGCTCACTAAATGATACCCCCCGCCTCCCATATGAATATATTGGCAGTATCCATGTTTTGCTCTGGAAAATCCGAAATATATGTAAGATCAAAAAGTAAAATAGGAGGTGCACAATGGCAATATGTAATAAAGATTCTGTGAAAGTTTCATTAAATTTCCTTCAGTGGTATGAGAGGAGTTGCGGATAAGAGATGGGTACCCCAAAGCGTAACAGACGGACGGACAGACGGACGGACGGACGGACGGACGTACAGATGGACGGAATTAACGATCGCTTTTCAAGCGGGGGGTATAATAAAATTGTTAACCTTGTCACTTTGTTACGGTCAGCAAAAAATGATACAGTGTTTATTTGTCCCCAGTTTATTACTCTTACCGATCGGATTATTTAAATTGATATATTTTTCTAAACCCCACAGTATTACAGCTCTCACAATAGCCACTCTTTGTCTTTGAAGAGGAGTAAAGTGTTAAAAAAATGTTATTATTGTCTCATCTATATTCATATATCAGGATTATAATCAAATCCGTCTTATTTCTTAGGTTTTAAAGTAATTTTCCAAGTCTATTTTGTCATTAATTAAATTATGAAACTCAGTTTTTTTTAAATCTCAAAATAAATATTCATGCATAGTAATATAAATTAATTTTATTTGCAAATAGATCAAAAACGAAGGACCATAATTCCTTGAATGTCCTTGTTAATATCTCTATTTTAGATACAGATTTGTGGAAATTGGATTTAACCATAAACCTGTACTGATTCGTAAAGCTTAGTTTGAAAGAGTACATATCACGTCTAAAAATGAATTGGAAAGTGGGTTTAATTGTTCGGCTTAAATCATCTGCTGCAAGTTAAATCAACTAGTGGTCAATTTGTTAAAAAAAATATGATATTGTTTAGATTTAAGGTTAATCTACCTTAGACTTTTTCACAAAAAATACGCATGGTCAGTCTTGGAATACTACTATAGATATACTGCACCATGTTTATTTCATTTTTATATTCTAAATATATTAATGATGTTTCCTGTTTTGTTGTCCAAGTGCAGTTTTACCAGTAGAAAATGTACAAAATGTAATGTAACATACAGTAAGTAAATTTGGCCGCACTATAATTAGTTATAATAAGTTCTCTATTTTTTTCAGCTTAGTTACCTTCTTAGGTCTTTCCAAAGAAAATAAAAAGCTTAAAATAAATCTCGGATATGTTTTCCAGGGTTGCGAGAAAGACCAGTGAATATGTGAATTCTATAGAACAATACCATACTAAGGAATTTTAAGAAGGTACTCACTGGTTCTACTGTTCTTATTTTTTCACCTCATGCAGAAAAATACAGTTAACAGTTGCTTAAATTATAACCAATGAATAACATGTACACCATAGTCACTGTGAAACCTATACTCTAGATTCTTCAGCCTGAATGAACACCGACACACATCCTCGCCTCTCTTTTTATCTCATCAACATCACCCCGATGTATCACTGTGGTTTACAATTGATACTTATTTTAAAAGATAATTTAGTTATATTTATACTGTACTAGCAGCCTAACATTTAGTGCGCATAAGATTGTATAAAGAACTGCCTAAGACTGCATCAGTCCTACGCAAAACCTGTCATTATACCCCCCGCTTGAAAAGCGGGAGGGTATATAGTAATCGGTATTTCCGTCCGTCTGTACGTCCGTCCGTCCGTCTGTCCGTCCGTCCGTCCGTCCGTCTGTTACGCTTTGGGGTACCCATCTCTTATCCGCAACTCCTCTCATACTACTGAAAGAAATTTGATGAAACTTTCACAGAATCTTTATTACATATTGCCATTGTGCACCTCCTATTTTACTTTTTGATCTGACATATATTTAGGATTTTCAAGAGCAAAACATGGACACTGCCATTTTATTCATATGGGTGGCGGGGGGTATCAGTTGGTAAGCTCATTGTTCACAGTACCTCTAGTTTATCTTATGTTCTGCATCAATTCAAAAGATTTGATTGTATTGATTGATTGTATACTGTTTAACGTCCCTCTCCAGAATATTTCACTGATATGGAGACGTCACCATTGCCGGTGAAGGGCTGCAAATTTAGGCCTATGCTCGGCACTCAGGGCCTTTGAGCAGGGAGGGATCTTTATCGTGCCACACCTGCTGTGACACGGGGCCTCGGTTTATACGGTCTCATCCGAAGGACCGCCCCATTTAGTCGCCTTTTACGACAAGCAAGGGGTACTGAGGACCTATTCTAACCCGGATCCCCACGGGAAAAAAGGTTTGAAGTAAATTACTGAGGACCTATTCTAACCCGGATCCCCACGGGAAAAAAGATTTGAAGTAAATCATTTAACATAGTAATGAAAATGAATTCATCCCATACTTAAAACAAATTACATTTACATGTTTTACATGATTGATAACTACAGTTATCAATAGTTTATTTAAG
>NW_026934799.1:0-6132 GCF_032062105.1 Saccostrea cuccullata
CTTTTAAACTGGAAGATATTCAGGTGTAAAGGTTAGTCCATGTTGTGCGATTAAAGAAATCCCACCGGATGACATAAATTTTTTCTATGTACCTTTGGAAAAGTGGTTGGCGAAAGTCCGGACAAATGTCGTGTCCGGAGTTAAATGTCGCACTGTTATAGCAAATCATATAAATACACAATTACATGTACATGTAAAATACATACATAAATTTATGAGTACATACAAACATTTATTATAAGATCAATCTGATACATTTTCTTAACTTACCTTTCTCCTATGGCCAAGTCAACTACACATTGTTTTACCAATTTCCATCCTCTGTAACCCCCCCCCCCCAATCTGTACAAAAGACCCAAAATCACCTCTAACCCTAATTCCACAGATAAATAATTCAAATTTTTGCTAATTTTTCTCTCGAACTGTCTTCAATATTCAAATAAATTGCTAAAAATAACTTTTCATGACTTTCACTTCACTTTACTTATTAAAAAATGGGGTCTCTATAGGGAAAAGAGTACCAATTAATTTCCCATAGAACTCTATACAAACCTTTTGCCCTCCAAGTAATTTACTAATTCCCGTTCAAACAAATCACTGGTATTATTTGAAAGTTCGTTCTAAGCACTTATTAAAAACACGAAAAAAAATATACCGTTCCGCGGCGTTTATAGGTCAAATTTGCAGTTATTTAGAACTTACAGAGATCGGCAGTAAATGACACTCTGCCAAAAATATCAATCCCCACTCCTACAATCTCCCCTGGTATTTCTAGAATTTTTATAATATTCCCACATTCCATCATTTATTTCAAACATTAATATTTTTACTTTAAAATGAAAATATTTACATACCTCAATTCAGCCAATCAGGTAAAGCCTACCCATTTATTACTCTGCTTCATCTTGTTCAACCAGGAAATGATGTCAAAATCTGGGTCTTTGGTGCTCTTTTTCCTTGTGGTTGTGTACAGGAAAATGCGCATGGGGAAATGAGATGTTATTATTATTATTATTTTCTTTCAGTAAAACAATTCTTCAATGTTAACAGGTATGAAATCATGAGTAAAATATTTTTAAAAACTCGCTATAAATTAAGTTTTAATCGTTATGGACATATACATATGCCACAACTTTGTTCTTATGAACATGCTCTTCTTAACCATTTCTCAACCCCCTTTTTCTTTCTCTCTTCCTTTCTTTCTTTTTCCCCTATTCAATTGTCACTATTATATTTTTTTGTATTCGTTTATTATATGTATTAATGATGTATTGATGTAAATAAGATATTGTAAACACAATGATGTGACAAATGATATTTAATAAAAAAAAAATTAATCGTTATTATTCATGTTATGTTTCAACAGAGACATATAAAACCATGTCTCTGGTTTCAATTACGTTTTCATTTTGCATCAGATAATGTCATGATTTATGGTTAAATAAAATGACTGTACCATAGGTACTCCCCATCCTGGGAGTGTGTAAAATATCAACTGAAATCGTCATGATTTTCCGGATAAGAACGACGTGATAAAAGTGCATGGTGAATAAAAATTGAAAATTTGTTCAACAAGTAAAAATTGTTTTGGATATGCTACAGCTGCGAATGACACAATGATAATTATTTTTCTACACTTTGCACCGCACCATTCTGCATATCCTATACTCTGCAGAAACCATAAGCATTATCAACTGACAAAAATCCAGGGTATCAACACGTGGTTCATCTTCATTTTGATGGAAAAATTTCTTATCATTAATCATTGACTTTGTAACATCGAATCCAATTGATAAGCAAATGTTATAAAATTTTATTACTTAAAAAAATAATTTATTAATATTGCTTTGAAGACAGTCTGAAATAAATATGATCAAGTGCTGATGCTATATGGTCACACTACAGTAAACATTACAGTAAGTTGTAAGGTTTGGCATTGATACGCCTTACTTTGTACTAAAGTAACATATTCATATATCAAATACATCATTAAAGGGTTTTTAAAAGTAAAATATCAATTCTCTTAGGTGGTCCGTTAGCAATTTTGTCTAGTGTATATATGTTCTTATAACCTGAATTTCGAGCTATGCAAAATATATTTAACACATTGTACAGATATCATATCGTATATACATGGGCAAGTTTTCCCCATTTTCAAAAGTGAGTTATCTCCCCTCAAAATCGGAACTCTTCAACACTAGCATAACTTCCGCGGACTACATGTTACGATAATCCAACAAAATAGTAACTTACACGCTGTATTTAAAAATTTTAAAAGAAGGAAACGGTGTGCTTTTTTTTTAGATAATAAATTATTTTATAAAGGGTCTGGTTAGCCCCCACCCCCTTTCTAGAAAGCTATACGAATTAGCCAGGCACGTAGCATCGTCTTTAAAAGTCGGGGGGGGGGGGGGGTAGCCAAAGAAATATTTTTTTTCCTACCTGGAAAAGTTGGCAAGCAAAGAAAAACCTTGCCCAAAGTTGAAAAAGCTACTTATTTCAGTACCAGTTCCTTGGCATCCAATACTACATTTCCCTTATATAACTTTACCGTAGTATAAACTGTGTGTGTGTGTGTGGGGGGGGGGGGGGGGTTGGCAACCTGTAAAAAATGAACATTTTTTCAATAGAAAAAATAATATTGGGAAAAAAGTGGGGGTGGGGCTAAACCCCTTGACCCCCCCCCACCTCCGTGCGTACAGGTACAGAGAATATGTAAATGGGTTGAACAGTTGAATATGAACCATAGTTGTGAAAATTAAAAATTATTAGATTTTTTAATTGTGAATTCAATAAAATTACGGTACATATATTTTTTCACAGATGTACATGTATGTCAGTTACACGGAGTCTCTCTCTCTCTCTCTCTGATTGTTTTTTACACACGTTGCAAAAAAAGAATAACTTATAAAAATAAATACATGTACTTACACTGAAAGGATTTTAAAAAAATAAATAACACTTGAGAAAAGATTGTTTTCAGTTAATTAACGAGAAATACGCTAGGAAATTATTGTATCAATTTCGTGTTTCTGCTCTCAATTCTCTGATCTAAAACAAAATGTGTATTTTACTCGGGAATACATGTACATATGCTTAGACCCTACACTAAAACTTTGATTAAATGCAGCTCAGACTTTATACGACATATGTAACACGAATTCAGGTCGATGCTATTTTAATTAGTCTTTCTTCGTTACATGAGCACATGAGATTAAATTATTCATTTAGAATTCCATTCAAAGTTTTAATACTAAATAGTGAATCAATTATTTTACAAATAAAAAATTCTAGAAACACGGTTAATTCAAATGAAATAGGCCTTTAATTTTCACCAAATGTGCTCTTGTAAGCATAGGTCTATGTTGTAAGTAAAAGTTCTATGTTATGAAATACAATCAAGCAAAAACGCAGTTTCTTGATATCGGTCGCCGAAGACGAACTACTGCTGTATATGCAGCAATTTCAGAGGTAAAACTGTAGATGGACATGTCATCAGTCTCCAAAAAATTCCTAGAGATACAGAGAAAATATGGCTGCAGCAGGCTAGATTAATTCGTAAAAACTTTATAACTAAAAATTTGTTCCGCACATTTTGTAAATAATAATGATGATCCGTCTGCAGAACATCCGCTACCGAAAATTAGCTATTGTTTGTTTGTTTTTTTTTAAATAGGCTTTTCCGAATATTTGTGGCATTTTATCAGTAATTGTTTCGTTTTTAAGAAGGGGGGGGGCTCGCGCGGGAGAGCTATTGTACTTACGGTAAATTCAAATCCAGAAAGAGAGACTATGAGTGGGCAATTTAAAAAAAATACGAATCAGTTAAGATTTCTTTTTATTCACAAACACAATAACATTTTTCCATATGACAGAGGCATACACCATGAACATGTTTACATCAAGAACGTCCGCGGAAGTGACTTTATTTATAGCGCATGCGTATTAAACACAGTAAAAGAGTTCCCTTCAGGGGAAATAACTCACCTTTTGAAAATGGGGAATAGCGGTGAATTCGGAAAGATTTTCTACGAAGTTTATTTTCCTGATTACCCCCAAAGTGGACTATCCCGATTAGATACTCATTCATAAAAAACTGAATTGTCGCTGGAAAACATCTCTGCCCTCCACAGTCAAGGAATCTGATGCCATTTATTTTCAATTACTTGCATCCATTAGAGAAAAAAAAATGTTTCAACTTTATCTAAGCTATTCTTAAAAAGGGATGGTTTTCATATTTTTGTCTATTTTTTTTTTTATTTAATTTGACGCAAGTCTGCATAGGAAATGAACTGTAGCCAGGTTATACTTGCTAAACAGATTGGTTGCTTATCTTAACAATTTCTTGAAAAGTTATTGCTTTTAACCATGTTTGGAATCACTTTTTATTTTGCGCAAAACAAAAGGTTGTACTTATCGTATTTCCACTTGTAGTCATGTTGTATTCTACTTTGAGATACAAGGGACGATTTAGTAACATTTGAGGAAGTCATAAAAACTCTAATTCAAAACAGAACTGCAACGTTCAACCAAAGCTCAGCTCCCCTATAAATCCCGATCTGCTCATCGGAGACAGCCGCCATTTTGGTCCCGCTTAGATTTAAAATTTGGGAATATCCAGAATGTGGATCAATCAATTTAAAAATAAATTAAATATGAGACATTTCCAGAATATTCCATTAACCTTATTTATATGAAAGAAAAATGTTGAAAAACAAAAAAGTTGAAAAAGTCCATTTTTTTAAGTTTCCCGGTAACTACCGGAATCTACGACACCAAAATGCGATTCTGCAAACTAGAAAGTCATGATCTTTTATCTCCAATAAGTCTCCAGTCCATATCCTTAGCCATTTTCGATAAAAAGGGGCGACAAAATTGTTTTTCGGAAATTCCAACAATTTTAAAAAACGGAATTTTTATAAATTTTTAAAAAATCATTTGAAATTTTCAATGAAAACGGCTGAATAGTTCTGAAAATCGCCTGCACAAAATTTTGGTCAAAAAAAGAATAATAATAAGAAACAGAGAACACTATAAGGTCTTCCGTGAAGACGGAAGCCTTTTAAAAATAAATAAGAAACAATAGAATCACTATAAGGTCTTCCGTGAAGACGGAAGCCTTAAAAACAGACGAATAACAATAAGGTCTTCCGAAAGGGAAATCGGAAGACCTTAATAAAAAACAGACGAATAACAATAAGGTCTTCCGAAGGAAGTCGGAAGCCTTAATTACAAATTGTCGCATAGGTTCAGGTCAAAAAATGGCTACCATAAAATACTCCCTGAATTTTCCTCTTTAACTCGAGCAATCCTGCATTGGACAGAGCTGTTGTTTGTTATGAATATAAACCATGTTAAACTTTTTTAGTTTAGGGAATCATGGACATTTTGGCTTATGAATGTTTTGTTTACTGTAGCGGTGAGGGCATCGCGCAGCTATTGGAGTGGATCTAAGAATTTATGAATGAATAAAAAAGATGAAAATAAAGTTTTATTTCTTCTGTATTATTTAATGACATTGTTCATTTGCAAGTAATAATATATAAAAAGAAAACGCGAAATGCTAATAAATGCAGCTGAAAATCTTTATTTTCTCAAGATAAAAAAAAAATTAAATTAAATAATTATAAATTCTACATACAAGTGATACAGGTAGGAAGAATGAATGAGGGCAAGTTATCAGAGGACATCAGAGGAACTGATTTTTATGAATGAAACTTTTAAAACGTTACTTGTCGTTTAGATGTTATATCTGCGAACTCACCTGTCTGCGCGCTTTCGGGAGGTGGGGGGGGGGCTTGAATATAGACTTGTAAATTACCATTATTTTGTAGAAAAAATTAAGCCTTATCATTTTCTTTACTTTAAGAAGAGTGTCTTGTTATGTAAATGTCAAGGTCAGTTTATGTAGAATGTAAAAATTAAAGCCGAATTGGCATTCATTTCAATATGTGAGAAACGTGGGCGATAGGTCTTTTACAGTTCACAAAAAAGATATAGGGGGGGGGGGGATAAGATGAACACATATAATATATTCATTATACACACTTTATTTACTAAAATCTCGTCTCAATTGAACCAGGGAAAATTTTTCTACAGGTCCTTTCGCCATCGCGTCAAAGACTTTCCTGC
>NW_026934800.1:0-6204 GCF_032062105.1 Saccostrea cuccullata
AATCTACTATTAATTACATGTATGTAATTAACGGTAAATAGCAATTTCTTTAATCTTACATCTAAGGGCTGATCACTCTAACTGCATAAAAATACCCCATAAATGGAGCTCTTTAGAGTGCAGTGTTTAGAGCGTCCTTAAAGTTTCAATTCATGACTGACGTCAAATATTTGCAATATAAACTTATTAGAGATATTCGTAACCAAAAATAAGATTGTTTTCCGTAGAAGATATATGTATTAACATTATCAGAATAAATCCGAAATACCTAACGTTATCTGGCTTTTTAACGACTTTGATACTTTACGTTCCTGGCACGTAAAATATCAAAATCGTGAAAAAAAAGCTTGGAAAACATCAAATATTTAGGACTATATCAAAAACTTCATCAATCAGTAAGCTCTTTAGCATGTATAAGGTATCATGAGGTTTGGATTTTATTTATAATAAAATCGATGTTATTGTCCACCCTCCGCCATCAGCCTCCATTTCACAGAATACAGTCACGTGACCAACGACGGGGATTGTTATGCTGTATACTCCACTAGGTAATGTTGGCCGTACATCATGTATTGCTGTGCAGTCTTTCAGATTAATATTATCTATAATAATAATTAAATGGCACGAATAATTAGACGTTGTACATGATGTTGGTGTCTAAATCATTTCAGTAACATACAAAGTTATTTTACGTGACGTTAGAAAATTAAATTGAAGTTAATTTTTTTTCTTACATTATTGATGAAGGAAAAGTATTGAGGTAATTCCAACCTCCTATGATGTCGTAAGTTTTTGCAAAGAAAACTTGTAATTTAACGAAATTCATACCCATTAAAATTATATATTTTTAAAGAATGATTTTTCATAAGTGTATTGATAAATGTGACGCGCCAAGCAAAAACCTTTCTTAACGAAGAATTTTGACATTTTCAGTTTTTTAATGATTCTTGTAGAGTTTTTCTTTCTCTTTCATTTGATGTATAACATGACATATATTTCTGTGTATAAATGTATAAAATATCGCACGACAAAGACGGAATATTGACTTTTACGTACAGTGGACGCGTGCGTAACTTCATGAATTTTCATAACGTAAAATCGTAAAATGACGTGAAGCTATATAATGATTTCATGATATATATTTTCAAAAAAAATAAATTGATTTGATTCCCTTAAAAATATCAATAATTAAGATTTTTAATCGTAATGACAAAAATAAACATTATAAACTTTATCTTTGAAAAATGAAAGGAGGGGGAGGGATGATGGACAATGGCAAAAGAACAAAACGTTACTCAAATCAAAAACTTTCTCTTACTCTAAAAGCCATTCCAATTTATGTTTTTAATGCAAGAAAATGGCAGACAACAGTAAAGGGAAATAAGCAAAATTTATATGAAAAAAATTATATTGTGGTAGTACAAACAATATAAGATCATCTTCCTAAATGAGCTTGGGCTAGCATGTTAACCCTTAATCTGATTTGGTGGAGCACTGGACTCGCAAGCCAGAGGCCTGGGGTTCAACCCCAATTAAGCAAAGGCACTTAATTGTCTCTTTTACACCATCAAAGTAGTTACCTTAAAAAATAGTTCGAGACAGCCCCTATCACTCCCTCCCCCGGGTAGTAAAAGTCTACACAATACACAGTATATAAAAAGAATTTATTTGTCATAGTTTACATTTAAATACCTGAGTTTTTAAAAAGACAGGGTTTTTTTTTCATCTAAAGGATACCACATTTCTTTTATCATGGTTACTATATGTATTTACATGTTTTAGTTTCAAATGTTTTACTACGGGAAAAAAGTATGCATCATCTCTGACGACTTTTTGGCGTATTGGTAAGATATTCCGCATCCAGGAATAAATTGTATTGGTCTCTTGTAGTAGTGTTCGATCATTCTTTGGATGTCGTTATGAAATTGGTCTATAATTCACAAGAGGAACTTGTAAGTTGTCAAATTTGATTCCAATCCTTTTGTATATCTCAATAAATGCGTGTTCAAATAAAAAACAATTAAGATTAGGTGTATCAAATTTTAAATTGTTAAATTTAAAGCATTATTTCTTGTAAATCTTTAAACATTTTATTAATTTTTCCTAGCCTTCCGTTTCCTATTTTATATCTATGCTTAAATTATTAAAAAGAAATATGTTTAAAAGCATTTCGTAACTAGATGAGTTTGCATACTTTTCAGTAAATCAGAATCTACCACTCACCCCCATCCAATAAAAAATATGTATAGTTTTAAAAATATGGTTTGAAAAAGAAATTCTGCAATTTATATGCATAATGAGGATGATCATGAATTAATTCAGACCGATTATTGTATATTAACCGAATGACAAACCACAATACCAGAAATACATTAATCCCACAAGTAACACGTTCCACAACTTCATTTACGTTCATTTCTAGACATATGGGCTATAAGGTCTAACCTAAACTTTACCATTACCTTCCCGAGAAAGTACATGCACACGTTATGATTTATTTTAATCACATCAAATATTAGTTGCTTTGTAGTATTGTTTAAAACATGCATGTTAAAAATTGCAACAGAAAGTAAAAGACTGGGTAACACATTCTTCATATTCTACCATTATTGTAAAAGGGGGGCTGTATCTCGTCTATGGACATTCACGCTTAATAAATTACCTGAACTAATATTAGACAAGTTCTTATTGACTTTGACAAGAACAAGGCACACATGTCACACCTCCTAACCTTATTAGCATAAATCGGAAGAATTCGGCGATAAACGTAATAAAATATTAACAAAATCCGTAAACGTCCGAACAGCTTTCCTCGCGAGAATTCAGCGAGAGCAACATGCCAGTGGTGAAAATCGAGAGAGAAATTCAACATGAAAAAAGAGGTAAAACTTTATGTTTTCTCGATTTATAAGGTTTGTAAATTGCAAAAAGTTGAAAAACAAACGTTTCTTTACTTGAAAAGTGAAAGTAGGTATACGGTTTCTCATTCTGTCAAGTGCTATTGCACTTTAAAGTGTCAAAACAGCACCTCTCGATTTTGTAAACATGTTTCCACGTGGAAGGGAGTATTTGTGTCGGTCAAGATTAACCCACATACATTGATTTAGTAAACAAAAACACTTGTAAGTAGAATTTTATTTATTTTTTCGATTACCTGTAGCACAAAATGGTTAAATATTTAGGGCATGTTTGTCAAATGATGTTAATAGCATGTCTTAAATTGAAGAGAAAATGCAGGTGCGCTATAGGCCGTTCCTACTTGTAAGGTAGTCTACCATGCATGCATACGCAGAATTACGCGTATAAAAGTCATTATTTTTACTTATCAATACCCAGTGATTTGTGAGAACCATTTGTGTGTTTTTTAAAATTTTTTAAAAAATTTAATTTTATTCGTATACTCGTGTGTACATGCACAAGAAATTCTTCCGAATTTCCTCTACACATATACATGTGTATCTGGATAAAGGTTTGTTTACATTTGTTTGCAGTTTTAATAGTGTCAGCTGTTTATATCAATCATGCAGTTTTCACCAGAGCCTAATGATATAAAAATGGTGGTTACTTTTCTAATTTAATATAGATATTATGATCAGATGCATGATGTCAACATGAGTCAATGCATGCAGTTCTCACACACTTGTTTATATATCAGACATGAAACTTCACATATGTAGTTTATGAAAGTTTTTGAATATTTCTATGTGTACCACTTTTTTCCCTTTAAAAGTATTGCCCATCTAAAATTTAGCTAATGAGATAGTATAAATATTATAAAACTAGAGGTACTTTGAGCAATGAGCTCATTGCTCAAAGTACCTCTAGTTTTATAATATTTATACTATCTCATTAGCTAAATTTTAGATGGGCAATACTAAAGATTCTGTGCTAGTCTAATCAAATATCACTCAGTGGTATCAGCTGAGGAATTAGCGGATAAGAGATGGGAACCCAAAGCATAACAGAAGGACAGACATACCAATTACTTTTAAAATATACCCTAGCTCCTGCTTTTCTAGCATGGGGTATAATAATTTACAGACATGCATCAATCTGTGTCTCTGTAGATGTAAACATAATTTACATTGATGTTTTGCATTTTTGTTTGTAAGAATACATGTATCTAATTTACATGAAAAGTATTTTTCTTTTTTGTTTGTCTATTGCAGGTTAGAGTACATCTTGAACAGCCATCTCCAGGTATGACAAAAATAACACAATTGACCCTATAAGGTCATTAACAAACAATTTTGAATTTAGACAATGTATATATATATGATGTAAGACAAATGTGAAATCATTGTAGGGCTAGAAAAAAATTTCTTTCACTGCTCACACAGGCTTTTTACTGGTCAGTTTATCATAATATCACTATCCCACTAGGCTACTACTAGCCTAGATAAAAAAAAAATTCACTGACCCCAGTCCAGCGGGCAATCAATTATTTTTTAGCCTTGCATTGTAAAGTCATCTATCGAGACATTCCATCCTTTTTTTTTTTATGATATGCACCATCCCACACAAATTACATACATAAGAAAGTATTTTTTTTTCCACTTTTAAAACATGGGCATTACTGATCTTTACATGTATACAATGTATATCTTTTCTTTTGAAGAATGGCATTGTTGATTGACTTTAAAAATGATCTGCCATATGTATGCGCATGATACTGTACTAAATGCATGCACAAAAATAATAATTTCATTTTAAAAAAGGCAAATATATAAAAAAGAAAAACCAAATCAAAACAATTATAATGTGCATTGAATGTTTCTTGCAGGATATACTCTGTAGACAGCGATGTGAAAGTTCAAGGTTTGCCTGTTGTGAGTATTGTACATGTAACTGTAAGGATAAACTTATAACATTTTATATGCAACATTATAACTAGTATTTAATTATTTTCATCCTGATCATGCTGTGTGGAATAAACAAAGAAAATTATATAGCATGCCCAATTACTCCAATATATACATGTACATATCAATGTATAAAAGAATCCTGTGTAAAGTTATTTATATATAGTTAGACACCAAGAGAGAGAGAGAGAGAGAGAGAGAGAGAGAGAGAGAGAGAGAGAGAGAGAGAGAGAGAGAGATGTTGATAAAAAGGGTCAATATAATTGAAAATAATGCATGATCAGTGATTTTTGTTTTCGTTTAATGCTCAAAGATTTAATCACATTCTGTTCTATTTTCAGCACACACTTTAATAATAATGAATGGGTGGAAAAATTCTCACATCATGCTGCATAACAGTACATGTAAGTTCAAAGGCAGAAGAAAATCCATTAAAAGGGACAGTATAAATACAGTTGGTTGTATGTTTCAGCAAACAATTTTATGAACTGAAAATTATGCCAATACATAAATCATCATATTATGCAAACTTAAAATGATTTTCATATTTTTCTGATTTGCATGTAGCGCAATGATATTTGTCAGTATTTTTCATTCAGTTTTTTTCACATAATTGCAAATGCATGTATTTTATTTGCATTAATTAAATTTAGAGGATTGTATTAATTTATTAATCATAATTGTAGTTCAGCTGTAACGTTACATGTACGAATTATCTGATGAAAGCTTCAACCATGAGAATCTAGGAAAGGATGTCAAGGCCAAAGAGAAGGTACGCTGATAACTGGTGATGATGTGTAAAGCAATAAAATAGAGAGAACAATAGTAATTCGTAGACAAAAAAAATTAAATCAATTCTTTTCAAGAATAGGCAAGTCATGATAAGTCACTCTGATATAGTTCAGAGCAGATTTAGATTTGTTCAGATCATATAGGTATAGGATGGGGTGGTGCCACAGTAGGGGGGGGAGGGGGGCAGGGGGGGGGGGTCAAAGTTTTATTCTGGAATATTTAAGGCTTTTTAGCTCACCTGAGCCAAATGCTCAAGTGAGCTTTTCTGATCAAAATTTGTCCGTTGTCTGTCGTCGTCGTCGTTGTCGTCGTTGTTGTCGTTAACTTTTCACATTTTCATCTTCTTCTCAAGAACCACTGGGCCAATTTCAACCAAACTTGGCACAAAGTATCCTTAGGTGAAGGGGATTCAGGTTTGTTCAAATGAAGGGCCACGCCCTTTTCCAAGGGGAGATAATCATGAATTTGTTAAAAATTAATGGCATTTTTAAAAAATCTTCTTCTCCAGAACCGCTGGGCCAGGAAAGATGAAACTCATAAGGAAGCATCC
>NW_026934801.1:0-6123 GCF_032062105.1 Saccostrea cuccullata
GCTTAGGTCTGGTGCTGTCATATTTCATATGTGTAATCCTTGTGAGAACACCCTTCATGAGTTTTCAAGAACTTTGACCTTTTGACCTTGACCTTGGAGTTTGAAATACTTTAAAAAAAAACCTTGACCATAACTGTTGAAGGGTAAGGGCTAGTGCTTTTATCAGGTCGAGATCACTACCTTATATGGAAGGCAATTTTCAGCACGTGACGATGTCTTCGCCTTACCCGTTCTCCAATAAAGTGAATGAGTCCCAAAGCATGACACTCTACAACGTGTTTACGATTCAATGGCGACACGTGGTTTTCATCGGTTTACTGCACATTATTTAACTCGTCACCGGAAAATCTGTAGAGCTTCTTTTTCACTTTATAAGACCGAAATTGAAAGATTATATTCTAAAGACATTGCTCCATGCTCACATTTAATATTAAAGCTGTTTTAGATGATTAATAGTTGCTTCGAATACCGTACAAACGCTTTGACGTTTGCTTGTGCATAAAATAATATTGAGGGGTTAAATAATAATTGCACATGTTCTCCTGCTGTCTAAAACCAAGGACCTAAATACCACCTGCTAAAACCATGTACACATATATTACGTGAAGAAAAAACACAGTGTTTCATCGACACGATACATGTAGCTCAGGTCTACGTCTCTTTGAACAATGGTTAAGGCCGATGTATTATAAGTTGATATAAGGCTTTATAAAGCAAATTTTGTAAATGTGAGCATACAAATGAAAGATTATACATCACTTTAAATATTTCTTTCACAAATCTCAAAAAAGAATTGAAAATAAGTTTCCAAGGGACAATTCAAGTTGCCCTTTATTTTCAACACAGCTGAGTACTTGTAGTAGCCCACAATGCATTGCGACTCATTCATCAGTGGGTAAAGTAAACAGATAGCTAATTTATATGCAAATTTATTCTGACGTCAGAAAATCTAGTGGTCTCAACCTGTTTATACTTTAAACAGTTAGCCCTTGTGAATTTTTAGGGATTCCTTACTTCACGTATGTATTCTTTGTCGCAAGACCATTCATTGGATGCCAATACCTTGACCTTTCAACCTTGACTTTGGAGATTTCCGTCCTTATGGACCTTGGCCTACTTTCATATTTCACAATTGAATTTCCAGTGAGAATACCCAAATTTCGGTACCAATATATTAAATATTCATTTAAGAAAAGTTTAATCTTCGCTATATTGTCATATGGTGTTTCACAAACACGTCTTGTTTTCAAAAGTCATGGGGCCCATAGTTTGAGTTTCGTAAACAGTTGCAAGAGTGGGTCAAACTCCAAGGTCATATCAAACCTGTGCTGGTACCAAAAAAGGTCTTTGCACAAGAAATTCACATGTGGAATAGAAAAGTAATCAAATCAAAAGTTTTAGGGAAGGTTAAAGTTTTGCAGACAAACAGACACAGCAAAACTAATCTTCCATTACTGAGGAATAAACACATAACCCGCACAGGCGGTGGTAAATTTGTCTGCAGTGGTTATACAACTATTGAATCCAAATAAACAAACAAAGGCAGACTTTTGCTACTATAATATAATTTAATTATAAATATAAATAATATTTATCAATACATGTACATGTACTCAAAATTCTGTTTTATTGATCAGTACATCATGGTTAGTTACATTCACTCCATTGCTTAAAAAATCGTACATAAGGGTGGTCTTCAAAAAACGGATACAATAGTTCGGAGTTGACGGTATGGTTAAAGGAAGTGTTTTTCACAAAATATAAAGGTAAATACATTCATTGGATATAGCTAGGTATAAATGGTATTGAAGTTTTCTAGCCTTTTGAATACATATACTTTAAATTTGACTTCATAAATGAATATATGTACATGTATAAAGACATCCAGTGTCATTTAATATAGGACGAACTGTGACATCATGAAACTTACATCTCAATCTTTATGAAAGATATTAAAATGAAACAATGTAATACTAGCTGTCATTATGCAGGTAAAGTTAACTTGATTAAAATAAATTGATATTTTTACAGATAATGTTGCTATCCTAGTACATATAACATTCATCTGCTAACAACATTATACATGTTATATGAGATGGATTATATTGACCTCAATAAGACGAAAAGAACAAAGAAAGTTATTAATTATTTATATTCATTTTGAGGACCTTTAACAAATCTCAAAATTACGTAAATTAATAATCCGTTATTATGGCCAACTTGAAAGCAATTCTAATTACACACTGTTATCCGTTAGAATGGTCAGCTTCCTACGAGTAACTGCAAAAAATTATATTTATTATTCTCAAAGTTTCAATTCTATTCTCTTTCAGCTTTTTTTTTTTTTTTTTTACATAAGTACAGCATTCCGGTCTATATTTCTTTTAATTACGATAGAAACATGGTAAAAAAATGTTTTACATGTCAGCATCTCTCTGTAATTGTTGTTTAACCCATTTTATTCTAAAATCTGTAGCTTCTTGTATATAGTGGAATGGATCCTGTTTAAGCGACACTTCATAAGAATGTAAAGCCCCGTGTAAGTCTCCCACAACTTGCTGACAGATTCCCAGTATCTGCCAGGAAATACCTCTCCTTTCTAAAGGAACATATCTCTCATCATCATAGAGCATCAGTGTCTGTAGGTCTGTCAGTGGCTGTAAACACTGAGATCTATTACCCAGTCTATAGTGAGATAACACTGACAACATTTCTACCATTACAAATGGTGGAATGGGTAAATCACAGTGGATTAATGTTAATTCTTCAATAAAGCATATCTGCGGACGAAGTATAATTGGCAATGCACAAGCATTTTTAAATCTCCTAGACAAAGACAGACCACTCACATATTCCCTATATCTGTAACTGTCTCTCATACCTTCATACATAACATGGGGCTCGAATAGTCTTCGTTTAGTCTGGTTAGTTATATACAGTGTTTCACTATATCTCCCTGTCCTATAGTAATACAAAGCTAAATACAGTGAATGGGAGATGGTTCCTATCTGTGATGACAATTTCAACATGCTACAAAGTTTTTTGTCCAAACAGTACACATATTTATGCTTCAAATATTGGACATTGTTTACAATCATGAGGGCTGCTTGAACAAGACACTCAGCTGTCCAGTATTGTAATGTTAATAATGTGTATGGTGACAGTGACAAATGTAGCACAGTGTCAACAGATTTTAACAATAAAAAGTCGTCTACAAATACATAATCATGTCTCAAAATTTCCTCTAAGATACAACGATCATTACATGCAATGTCGTTACAATGTCCTTTTGATGAGGGGATCACCAATGACGGAGAGTAAAGGGCTGGTTCAAGGATAGATCTGATTGTCGGACTAAGGAGTAAACAGGACACGCCTAGTCTATAATACTGATCAAGTTGTTCTAGGAGTGATTCACGGGATGCACCAACAATTTTGTTTAAAAATATATTGTTCTGCGGAATAAAAAAGTTAGCAAATTTCCCACGATACACACACAGAGAGAGATATTTTAAACACATCCAAAAGCATTTTAGTAGATTGTTAGGACACCAGTTCATATGTCCAACTTGTATTAACCAGAAAATTGTAGTCTTCCTAAAGTAAGAACACAGTAATGGTTCCTCTACGTTCTTATTCATTACTTCAGTGAGAAATATTTTAAGGAGTCCATAGCATATAAATTGGATATGATTCATAGTGTAAACTAGTTTTTGCTCGGCCATTGAAAAGGACAATCTCCACTCTAGATCATTTCTACTGGTAGTACATTTACTTCCAATAGGCACACAGTGAGAGCCATCGTGTAAAATATCTTTAAGCACACTTGTAGGGGGCCATGTATGCCTATGGCATCTTTGTATCCAGTTTTCTGTAGTACTTGGCCAATATTTGCAGCTAAAACAAAATGTTATATCTAATTGAGTAGATGCAAGGTAACCACTCAAACAAGGACCATGAAGATATATATTTTGTAGACCTTGACTAGTATGTTGTGAGAGTCTTTGTCTCCATAAAAAACTTGATACATAAGTTTTATCATTGAGAAAAAGGACTGAGGATCTGATGGATTCGGAGCAGGGTGGTGTTAAGAGCTGTAGTCTACCAAAACCTGGCGATGTATCTGTGTCCTCCATCATTATAACATTATGATGTATTGATGAATTGTAATCTCTTAGTTGAGAAATATCATTTATTAGTTTATTACAAGAAGACCATGCCATATAATCCTGGTCAGATGTTTTAAACCTAAATCCTTCTCTATAACTGCCGCTAAGCATGGTTCTTTTTAAACAAGGGTCGCGTTTTTCCTTACAGGTATAACATTTACACATAAATTTGTTTCTTAGCAGTAAGTCATCAATATCCGTCACGTCCCTTCTGATGGCCACTTTACTGGGTGTCCCTATCTTACGACTCAGACCGGCATAGATGATCTCTGATAGACGGGGAATGTGATCCATTCTGTAAATTAAGTATTGAGAAAAAGTAATTATGGGTTAAGTTACCAGAAGAAAACAGAAATGTTTTTAAAACTTGAATTAAGTTTGCTTTTAAAATTTCGAAAGTTTTAAAATGTCAAGAATAATTTATTAGAATGTAGAATTGGACAGTTTAAAAGTCAAGTCGTGTTTTATTAGTTTTTCTTATTATTAATTATTTACGATTACATCCATGTAAAGTTAAAATATATATACATACTACAATTCATTTGTAAGGATCTTTATGTTGTAAACTAAATTCCACATCTTAGTTATAGTATTTATATTTTTTCTGTTTACTTCATTTAACATCCAATATACCCGTACATGCATGTGAATAGGGGCCCCATTGGAAATAAGACATCGGCTTTCATGAGAAATCCTTGGTTTACAAATTTCGTGTGAATTACATTCGTGTTTTCCTAAATCTAATTGATTCAGATATTCTCTCCTTATTCTATTTTTTAGTGCCAAACTTATATATTATAAAATTATATTGTCAAAAATGCTTTTAGCAACGTATATGTAGTATAACAAATAATTATCTACCACCATCACCCCCTCCCTTTTATTATACACAACCGTAGAAATCTTTATTTGAAAAACTTTTTAAAATATCAATTAATATTAAATATTAATCTCAAATATTCTCAAAGTGTCCTGTCACTTAAACGCGGGTATGTTAAGGCAACACATAGATCAGAATTCGGCGAATTAACACTTTTCTATAATTATGTAACACTAATAAATCGGAAAAGTCATGGATAAATCTTTTGCTATCATTATGCATTCTATAGACGTCAATGAGACATATACTACAAGAGGCACTACACCACGACGTCACCACGTGATGTCTATAATTAGAAAAAAATGCCTTAATGACAAAGTGAAAAGTTCAACACTACCCCGGGGATAATTAATTTCAATTTGTAGTCATAGTTATGTAAAAGCATTTCTATACCATGAAAAGTGCTGCTAGAATCGTAATGTCCTATCACAGAAATAATCATTCAACACTTTCGGAGGAAACCTTTCCAAAATTTTTACATTTTGTTCATAATATCGAAAAAATGCAGCAATACCCGTAAACCATACGATTTTAGCAGCACTTTCCAAAAGCAATAGAATTAGAACTTTGGATAGAAACAAAAATTAAGTTTCAAAGTATGCGGCTTAGTGTTGAACTTTTGCATCTTTTTAGCTACGAACGACAGAGGAAAGGCTGATCGGCAAGCAAACACCCTTTCTGCTTTTATTTTACGAAGAAACTGTAGAGTTATATTAGCATACCTTATTCATAAGCTTTATTCCCACATGAATCACACATGATATCCATTCTAAATGCTTTTAAACTCCGATTTCTTGTGTTTGTTTACATGAATTCTCGTTACGTTTCACTTTCACTCTGCTACTGCATGATCATCAGTTATGACGTCACGGGTTTGGTATTTAACCCCTCTGATAAATACGGAGACCCAGAAAGGACAAAATTCCGTTTATATTATGCCTCTGCATATTTTGATCCAATTTACGACCTCAAATATCGATTTTAAGAAATTGTTATCTCTAAAACTTCACGTCATATAGCTTACTATGACGTCATATCATACAGGCAAGTAGAATTTTTGGTTGTAACCTTAAC
>NW_026934802.1:0-6231 GCF_032062105.1 Saccostrea cuccullata
AAACCGTTACCTGTGACAGAATATTGGTATTATTAAAGTTTGATGCTTATTGAAATGAATAAGAATTAAGATTCATAGCTTCATTGCCCTGGAATTCACTAAAACCATCTACATGCCGTGTATTAGTAACTGAGAAATCTGCAATACAGAACACTGTCAACACTGAGTAAAGAATTCGAAGGTGAACCTGAGACAAAAATTTTTGATATCACTCGAAAACAATATTATTCTTTACATTTTAAAGACACTTTAACTTTAATCAGGAAAATTTAGTTTACTAGTATCTAATTTTGATGTTTTAACAAGTGACTGATTGCAATACGCATGTCCATGTGTCATTATCATTATAAAAGAAAACCTATTTTGTTACATGTAAGCACTGGATCTACTGATAACATTTTTTTTGTCCATTTTACAGGGGTTTTTTAACAGATATTTTTAAAGTTTTTAGGAATATAGAAGATAATGAACAGTAATTATCCATTCAAATGTGGAATTTTGCATAATATTTTAAATAATACGTCGCATTTTAGACAAGACGTCTACGATTTCGACATTAAAACCATATATTAAAACTTTCTATTATTGTTCTATTATTCTATTACTGAGGGTTTTTGTGTAGTTTTTAAAATTGTTGACTTGTCTCTCTCGATTATTGTTATCGTTAAATCATTGTATATAAACCAATACCTCTTTTGTTTACTTGATATTTCAATCATCTGTGATGACTTCTACATCATGTAATAATAGAGTGAGGTGAGATGTTTTAAACAGACCTACCTGCAGTGCCGGAATATCCGGACAGAGTCAATGTATATTTTCGTTGCCGACAGAGAAAGAGGAGTACAGGGCGTGTGCTTCAGAGCCATTAAATTGTTCAAGCTCAACCCGGAGTTCCTGGTCCTTGTTCTTTGTCAACTTATAGATTGCGTCATTTCCTTTAAATAGAAATATGGAAAAATATGTTGTTGAACCATATATTTTATCGAAATTAAAACTCCAAAGGAGATCCTTATAATTCTATTTACCTTAAGACTTTATTTAGTAAAAGGCCTAAATTAAAATATTGTTTGTTTGCCCTTAGCCGACCGACCCGCGAAAATTAGCCCGACTCAAAATATTTTATTTCAATTTTCACAAAAATATTTTTTTTATTTGATTTGTATCTTTATCCGTTTTTATCCGTTTAGCTTTTATCACCAAAACCTGTGTTAGGTTATTTAGACGCTTTGATTCTCCCTTTCCCCAATTGTATAAAGCGTGTTGATGATTGAGATTAGGAACTTCGTGAAATGTTTAAAACAGCATGGCGGTATGTTTGACAGCATGGCGGTAAAAAAGGAGTTTGTCTACCTTCAAGTCGCTTTCAGACGAGGATTGCTTCACTTTGTGTGCCTCTATAACCGCAACATGTGCTGGCATTTCAAAACAGATTTGTATAAACAGACTTTTAGAACACTATGATGAAACAGCATTTGCAGATATATATGTCGATCTTGCCAATGAATGTTGAGACTGTCACGTGCATAAAACGGACAGAGTTACCGTTACTATTTAAGAAAAACTAAACAGTCCCGATTGTTTTCAGCCATCAAAACTTAAAAGAGCCATTGCAGACTTAAATCGGTCATTTTACCCGCCACTTCGTTTCACTCCCAAAACGAAGTGAAACGAAGTGCCGGGGGCGGGAACCAGACTATTGCGGACTATTAAAAATTTTAACAATCTTTTAAAATATGTACGTTTCAAAGTAGAAAGGGACGAGAGTGTAGGAATAGAGTTAGATTTAAAGGAAAGAAAAATGTAATTGCATGTCTATGTTTTCTCAAGTAGGGAATTTGTTTTCTCAATTTATTTAGAAGTTTTCATATTCAGACAGATGTTTAAATACTTGATTTCTTTTGAAGATAAGTATTAAATGTGTTCAACAAAGAATATTCAGTGTCAATTACTAAGGATGAGAGTACAGAATCTAAGTGCTGAATGAAGTTAGGTTCATTGCTAAGTGCAGTACTAGTTAGAACCTACAGTATCTATAGTGCTTAGAAAGACTGGTTAGTGATCCATATGTTATAAGGCACTGTGACATCCACCATGAAGTTATGTTATAAACTAACTAGCATACTACAGAGGGTGGCTAAGGATCAGAAGGTGCATACACTACATAAAATAAGCTTTATATTAAAAGTAGGTGCAGGATGACATGCAAAGCAAGATATATAGCTTACACCAGATTTTTTAAAGTACTACTTGTACATTTTGTTGTTCCATGAAGCATAAGATCTTAGACTAATAAGGAAGAATATGAACATGTTGATTTTTTTATTTTAAAAGTAATTTCATTAAAGTCAAAAAGAAAAAAAAATAAAATATTTTTCCTACCTACCTACCCATTGCTAAAAATCTGGGTCGGCTAAGGGCAAACAAACAATATTTTAATTTAGGCCAAATTTACTGGTTTACAAATCATATTTGATTCTAATAGTGCATACCGGGTATTGAAATGTAAAACCTTAAAATAACAATGATGGATCTAAAGAAAAATGCATGCAC
This sequence comes from Saccostrea cuccullata, assembly GCF_032062105.1. NCBI lineage: Eukaryota > Metazoa > Mollusca > Bivalvia > Ostreida > Ostreidae > Saccostrea > Saccostrea cuccullata. Next base: position 2,554 of record NW_026934802.1, read on the forward strand.
AAAATATCTGTGAGAAATATATGCTATAAAATGCAAACACTCGGAAATTCTAAGGGTGGGATCAATTGCCTTTGAAAAGTAAGAACCCCCATAGTTGAGTAGCAAAAATTGTGCCATATTCGTAGGTTTGTATGTTTTTTTTTTGGGGGGGGGATTCGATCAATGTGCATTATCGTCATCTGTTTCATTATTAATAATTTTCCAATTTTCCCATTCACCAATTTTCTAAAAGCTAAAATAATGTAATAAAGAAAACAGCAGACCCACCTAACCAATAGCTTTTAGAGGCATTCCCAAATCCGTGTTTGTACGCATTCCATGTTCTGTAAAACTCTTCTTCATCTTCTCGTTTTTGAATGACCTGTACAAAGTGTATGACATTTATTTTATTGATACTATGTAGAGATACATGTAAGCAAAAAAAAAAGATAACCAGATACTGCCCTATATATTCTTGTAAGTTCAAGACGTGAATATCTGATAAACGCCACTGACTAATTTACATGGTTCAGAGATGTTGAGTGTTTTGTTTTAAAAAATGGTTAGTTGAAAGTTTCAAAATCTTTTTCGTAGTTTTTCTGTTTTGTTTTTCCCCTTTTGAATCTGATTGGCTTCTCATCTTGTTGGGGGAAAGCCAGAATGTTTGCTTTACAAGCCTATACTCAGGCTCATTGGTGATTTTTCGGTTTCAGTCCCATTGCAAGATATCTTATTATCCCCCATATAGGCCCTTATATTATGTAGTTAGAAAATGTTGCATTTCATTATTATCTTATATTGAAATCATTATTTGATATATTTATCTTTGAAATCTGCAACTGCCTTAGAATTTTCCGGTGCAAAATGACTAGAACAATTAAAAAGACTTTGTTTATACTGTTTTTATGTATTTTGTTTCACTACTATCCTTGGCCTAGTTTGTTTCGATGTGCCATCTTTTTGCTAACTTTTTCATATGATGTTTTGATTGTCTTGTCTTACAGATACTTTTTCTAGTCAGTTTTGGGGGGTCAGACATTATCATATTTTACGTAACTGCTAATCAAAGCTTGTGAATCTGATCCCCTTCTTGATTGTTAAATTGTTCACATTTATACCGTCATTTTAATAAATGACATTATTCATCTCTATGAAAGTGTTTTATTTGACTTATACAAAATTATCAAAAACAAGCTGCGGTGAGCTTGCATACAAGCATAAAAATACATAAAAGACATACTTTGATAACATGATTTAAAGCAATATGAGCTGCATGTATGACATCGGAAAAGTTCATTGCAAATTTGTAATTAACTAATTTAATGACAGAAATATAAATCATTTATAAACTTTTATGGTTCATATTTGTGATGGAAATTTTTTTATTAGGTTAAATTGAAGCAAAATTGAATTATTGTCCTCCTGTACAATAATGATTTCTTATATAAAACTGTATATTCGGTTGTACAGAAATTTTTTTTTCTGAAAATTTTTTTAAACTTTATTTTGACCGTATTGGTCATAAGGGTTTGAATTACATACTAATTAATCATAATAGCACATTTTCCCAGCAAAATAAAATTCTCAAAGATACAGCTCATATTATTAAAATGACATAAAACTATACTCACCGTCCACCCTCCTTCATCTGTCGTCATGTCACAAAACACCTCCCTCCAGGTGTTTTCGATGTATATAACATACACCCCATCTTGTCCTTTTCTTGTTGGATCTTTTTGTAAAATTTCTGAACAGTCCATAAAACCTATTTAATATTTTTAAAAAAATCATGATTTGTCGCTCTTATAATACAACTTGCCCTTGATATATTTTCATAAATATATCATCGGTTTAAGTGTTGTCTTACAATATAATAAAATAATCTCTGTCTCTAAACGTGTAACCAATCCCGTTGTATAAATTATACAATAAAATATGTTCAAAACAATAATCTCTGTCAGTGATTTATTACACTGGTAAAAGTGGCCTCAAGTAATATTTTAAAATGATAATATTTATTGAATGGATCTTGGGAAAAAGTTTTCCACGTAGGAGTTTTGCCTCGACTGAGCTCAAGTGAACTTTTCTGATAAAAAATCTTTGTCATTGTTGTTTTTGTCGTAAAGTTTTAAAAAAAATCATATTCTCAAGAAATGTTCGGCAAATTTAAACAAAGCTGTCTCAGATTTCCACGATAAAAGGAGGGTACTTTTTTAAGGATGGATCAAGCTCTGTTCAAGGAAATATAAGAATAACTAAAAATAATCTTCTTCTGAAGAACCACTGAGTCAGAAAAATTTAAGCTTATTTGAAATCTTTACTACATAGTGTATTCTTGTTTTGATTTAATCACGATTTTGAAAAAAAGGTCTGCTAAATATAACAGCCATCACCTAGAGAGACATGTGGAGTCATATTTTACCTTTAAAAACAGGTACACAGTTTCCCTGCACACAAACAGAATCTTCGATCATTGCAGGTATGGTTTAAACAATCACCCACTAAGTGCTGCAAGAAAAATAGCTCAAAAATAGGTTATGAATCGTTTATAAATTAAATGTTTATAAATTTATTATGTACACATTCCAATGTTTCTATCTTAACATACCACACGACAACTAAACTCACCTCTGGAATTTTTTCGCGGTTGACATGAATGATGCCGTCTTCTGTCATTAAGCCAACGCCATCTCTGATGGTGAATCTTGTGTTTAGTTGACATGTCTTTATTTCCGGAATCCAATCCAGAGAAAGACACATTTTAAACTTTGTACAAACAATCATGCATAATACCAAGTTAGAATTGTTCAAAATCTTAAAACCAGGAGCTGTATAATCTGTAGAGTTGTGCATGATTAGAGTTTTCGGATCAAAGCACTGACTGTAGCACGCCTGAAGCAAAGTCAGGACTTGTCCAACGAAGAACAACCTGAACATCTTAGGACGTTCCACAAATTAATTCTTTTTAGACTTTTTAGCAAACATTTTTACTTCGGTTGATGAGTACCAGATTTGTTTCCACTCCTCTGTAATGCATACATCTAAGGTCCAGGTCCGCCAATTCAAGATTGATAATGTCTCTCTCACTAGATAGCATCACAGGATGTGTTTTGTAAATAATAAATTAACTTTTATTTTTAATTATAAAATGGATAAACTTGAAACGGTTTTATTTTGAAATTATTGTAAATATTTATAGCTTTTAGGTCTACGATTTGAGCTCAAAAACACAACATACATAAAATAAAGTTTTAAAAAAATAACTTTTTAATGTTTCTCTGTAGTCATTATGTTTCCATAAAATATTCTTTTAGTGCATATCATTTAAAGTTGAATATATATTTTATGAAAACATAATTTCTACAGAGAAACATGAAAAGTTATGTTTTTTTAATTTTATTTTACGTATTTTGAGCTCAAAGCGTATACCAAAAAAGACCTAAAATATATTTTGGTACAATGTTTAAATATTTATCATTGAATGTTCCGTCTAAGTGATTCCTGCTCACTTTCTATATGGTGTTATTTAACAGGTTACCGTGAATGCCCTTTTTTAGTATATTATCAAAATATGAAGTGTCTTAATTTCATATTTATTATGAATTATGTTGAAAATTACGTCAGGCGATAGGCCAAGCGTGAAAAAGAGGACATTGACACGTTGTCCGAAAGGATTAAAAGTATCAGATAGGAATTAAA
>NW_026934803.1:0-6208 GCF_032062105.1 Saccostrea cuccullata
AAAAAAATGGCACAACTGATTCAAAGTGGCGATTTTTTACGAAAACGTGACCAGTTTCGGTTTTCTTTGTTACAGTATTCCGTTGTTTGAAACACTGGCGGGAAAATAGTACCTAAACTGGAAAATATAAAGTTTAGACTGTGTGAATAACGTACTGGATCTATGTATCGTCCATCTTTAAATTCCCACAAAACACAGGGCCAAATATGCTAAACATGGCTCTACCTCTTTAACAATGTTTAAGCAAAGCTACACATGTCTATCTCTGTCAACTTTATATCCCCCCCAATCATAATTTAAAAGAAAAAAATGGGGGAGGGGGAAGAGTTTTTGACATAAAATATAAATAAGCAAATTATATCCAAAGTTCCTTCCCTACCACTTTTATTACCTTCCCCCTACCGCTTTTTTTTTCTCGGCTATTAAAACTCAAAAGAAAGGATGGAATTCACGTTAAGGTAAATTGAAAAAAAATATGATAAAATCGCATTTAAAAAAAATTAACTCAAAATTATAATTCAAACTGTTTAAAAGTTTAAAATTATAATTTGTTTATTTTCTTTTTTCTCAGGACCACAAATGATCTACAGATTGATGATGAAATCAAAGTTGCATTAATTATAAGGTATGTAGGATATTTATTTTGATAACTTATTTTTTCTTCTGATACAAGTGTGAAAAATTATTTTAAAAAAAGTTATAAGCAGACTTCAATTTTAACAACTCAATTCATTTACAAAATCTTATTATCGGTAATTTCCTATAATTGTAGTAAACAAAAAAAGAATCCAAAAGAACCTGAAGAAGACAGAAAAGAGGAAAAAGAAGAAGACGTGGAAGACAATGGAGAGGAGAGAGAGTACGAAGGGGAGGAAGACGTCAGAGAGGAAGAAGAAGTCAAAGAGCAAGAAGTCAGAGAGGAAGAAGACAGCGAGGGAGAAGACAGAGAGGGAGAAGAAAACAGAGAGGAAGAAATAAATAGAAAGGAGAAAGAAGACAAAAAGGAGGAGAAAGTCCGAGAGGCGGAGGAAGTCAGAGGAGAAGAACTTATGGAAATTGATGAAGATGAAGACAAAAAAATAATTCAAACATTGTTATCGAGAAAGACTGATTTAGAACATCAAAGACAGGAATTAGAGAACAGACTTTTTGAAATTAGCGAGGAATTAGAGGAGTTATCATACCTCATATAAAATGTAAAGTATGTAGAGTTATCTATCCTTTATTCACAGAATTTCACCAAAAAAAACGTACCTTTTCTTCTTCTTGACAGTCAATTGATTTGAAATTTTTTTTTCACCAGATTTTATATAAAACCCTTGTGTACATCATTTCTAAAAATATTCATGTATTTTTACCGATTGTTAATATTTCAAAAGAGTTGTGAAATAATAAATTACATTCTTTTGATATGGTTGTCTTTTTGTTTCTTTCATACACAAAGTTTAGATATAGAAAGTAATAAATAATGTATACATTCATTTTTTTTAATCTTGTTAATTTTTTCAAGGTAAATCATTTAAGCAAAAAATATTTTGTTTCATCTTAAACAGATCTTTTTTTCTATACCAATTTTAACGTGTTTTTTCCCATGAAATTTAAAAAAATAAAAGATTTTTGAAATAAAATAAAGTCAATTTTCAAAGTTCAAATTAACGAAAAAAAACGATAAATGAAAATCTAATAGTTTGAGTTTTTTTTTAGTCTACCGTTTGTTCAGAGAGTTTACACTTAAAAGATACAATTTTTTTATTTAGAAAATGATATCATTAGAAAGTCACAGCTTAATGCGTTTTAACTCTACGAACCATTATGACCCGTGTATCACTTAACAATTCAAATTTTCTAAAATTATTCAAAGTTTTAGAGTGTTAATATAATAGTTCAAATATCTAACTTAAAAAAAACTCAAACTGATCTGGTATATTGAAATTTTCATGTTTTTTATTTCAAAAATCTAAATTTTTCCAAAAAAAAAAAAGGTTTAACATTTTGAGTTATTTAGATTTTTTACCTTAAATATTTTCAAAATTACCGTAAACGATGAATGGAATTTAATAGTTTGAGTATGTTATCTACCGTTAGTTAATAAAGTTTACACTTAACAATCTAAAAACTTATAAATTTTGGATATTTTAAATTAAAATTCTAAATCTTTAAATATCAAGTTATTAAAAATTTTAACATTTGAATCAAACTTCCAACTTCCTAAAAAATCGTAAACGTTTCAAAGTAGGAAGTTTGAAGTAAATTTTAAATAATCGAAAGAAAAAAATATAACACACACTAGCATTCGTTTCTGACTGCTTTGTAGATATCTTTTCGTAAAATGTGGGTGGCCGTGAAAACGGCCGTGGGTTTTTTTGTAATGGCACTGAGTGCCATTACGTTTCTCTTTCTTCTTCTCCTTCTTCTGCTGAGCCACAAAACGTAAAAACGTTTTCTCCGTTGTCCCAAATCATTTTTCCGGGGGAACGTTGAACAAACTTTAATTCTTCATCCCAGTCTTCTGTTTGAGGAGGGATTTCTTCTTCTTGTGTTCTCAATGACAATTTAAAGGCCATCTTTTCTTGTTAACACATTGATAATTCAAACCGCAGAAACTTTTATATATACGAACGTAATGCCCACTTTACTTTGATAGATAGCGCATGCTCAGGTGTCATTTTTTAATGATTCACATAATCTTTCTAAAACACGCCTACTTTATTTTTGATAGGTGGCGCATGTACTGAGATGAGAATCCTCGCATACATTACGCATGCTCAGATATCATTTTATGAATTGCACAACCTTGCGTCATAAATCTATAATTAGCCCATCCGCCATTTTTAAATACATCTATAATTGACCCTCCGCCATTTTTAAATACATCCAAAAATAGACATCCAAATATAAAAAGGTATATCTGCAGCAATTAAAAACCGATGCACTTTTCCATGTATCTTGGTGTAGTATACTTGTGTGTCAAGTTATATTGAAATCAGACCAAAACTGAAGAAGTAGTAGCGTTTTGAAAAATTATTTACAGACAGACGGACGAATGCCGGACGCATTACTATCGCATAAGCTCTTCTGGTCTCTGACCAGTAGAGCTAAAAACAATAGGTTTTTATACTTGTACATATTTGCAAATCATTTCTGTGATGAAAAATAGTTATGAAAATGAGAATAAACATGTATTAAAATGGAAAAATGCACTCAATGAATGCTTCTGTATAAACAACAGATTGATGGAAGATACAATTATTAGTCATGAACAAACACGTATGGTATTTAATGAATACAGGTACTTGCGCATGATGTTAAAAATAAACTGTCGTACAATTGGGTGTTCTACAACATTAGACTAAAAACAGAGTGGAGAAATTAAGGAACATATATCAGTGTTGCTGGATGTTTAAATAACCACACAAGTATAAATATTCAAATTTCAAGTACATGTGCAACATAAACATGTATTGCCACAATCTAGGAATTCAAAAATCTTGTTCAAGAAGATAAAAATGTGAGAAGTTTACCACAAGAATGACACAAAAAACAACAGACAACTGGCGAGTTTTGACCACAGCTACCGTATTTATTCAAATCGGAGATATTGTACCTTTTAATTGCAATTAACAAAAGAAAAAGATGATTTTCGTGAACGCTGGAGCTTTACTTTGTGTTTTCCATCTCCGGAAAGACTTCAAAACTGGGGGACGAAGCAACAGAGGGGGGCTGCCTCCCCTTCTCCCCCAACATTACCTTTACTATAGAAAATATTCATTGAAAGGATGGTTGCCCCCCCCCCCCACTCTGTACCATAGTATAGTGATATCAAGGAATTGTAGGGGAAAAATTGGAAGTGAAAGTGATTAGGCTTTGAAAAAGTTTAAACCCCCTCCCCCACGAAATAGGATTTTCGAGTTCGGGCAACTTAATTTTTTTTTTTTTTTGCTTGTCAACTTTGTCAGGTATGTAAAAAAAAAATTTTCTCTGGTTGGTCCCCCCACTTTCAAAAACGATGCTACGTGCCTGTTGTATAAATTAAACATACCAAGTGGTTGTGTCTCAAATCCAGACAATCCTGTGAATGTCGGGGAATCTTTATACATGTCAACGATCTTCTCGCTAAAGTCTTATAGCGGCTTTGCGCAGGGGCCCCTTCCTGGTTTTTTTTTTTTTTTTTTTTTTTGCGAAATTTTGTTGAGGCTGAACTCTTTCTTGGCCGTTTGATGCAAATTTATCCTCATATGACTGAAAAAATCTCGTAAAGGGACGTTAAATAATATTTAAAAATTTATCCATTTATTTTTTATTTTTTTGGTTAACGGCTGGCGATCCCCAAAGAATGTATTTGTGTCGATATCCTCCCAGGTTCTCTTCTTTTTTTCGTTCGTGATACTATTGGTTACTTTTCTGTTGAGGATATTAATATTTTTCTCAACCAAATCCGTTAATAGCTGAATCTCTGTCGTGTCGAAATTCTTGCCGCGGTTTCTTATTGGTTTAATTTGCTGCTCATCCGTCATCGAAAGAATTTACGTTATTTCCTTCAACTTCAAGAAGCTCGCATTGATAAAATGACGTAATTTCTATTTTTGCGTCATAATTAAAAAGAGCGATAATTTGGCGGGCTTTTAATTGATATCAATTATTGAATAATACTTCTAGATTATTATAACAAAGAAAGGCCTATGGCCTATTGAGGCTCATAAATACGAGGTCGTTGGTACATCACTTTTCGTTGAAAATATATCATGTAAATATTTCTGTGCTATTAATAAAATACAATTGCTGCCATAATAAATACTTGTTAATTTGTAAACTCTTGTTATTAAAATTCTTTGGTTAGTACGTCACTTTCGCGACTATGTGAAAATCAAGATGTTTATTGGTTAGTAAGTAATTGGAATAAATAGACTTCTCTTCAGATGTCTTTTCACATGAAATGTTTTACGAGTCATTTAGACGACGAGTTGACTTAAAGGCAAAATGTAAGCACTTTATTAATTCGTACTCATTTTATTCGGACAAATACTTGAAAACCACTTTACTAATGTAAGTTTCCTTTCCCAAATATCTTTGATAATTAAGGTCACGTCCTCTGTTTAAAAATGTTGTGTGACAGTAAAATCTGTGACATTTTGATAACTAACACTTCTTTCACTAGTAATCTTACTGGACAGAGCTTCTTTACCAGAACGTTGGGAAATCTGAACGGAAAATCTTCTAATATTGTCCATGGAATAGAATGTAATCTGTGTGGACTTGTTTTATGTCGGTGAAACCAAGGGATTGCTTAACAAACGAATATCAGGCTTTTAAATTAACCAATGACTTGTGTGGTCAGCAGCTATTCAGTTCAGTTCAGCTATGAAGTTCCCTCCTATGTATAAGGAGCACCAGAGAAGGTGGTTTCATAAAAGGCATAAAAATTGAAAATAATTAAAGAAATAAAGTGATGAAGAGATAGTTAGTAAAATCTATTCTATGTATTGCTGTTAAGAAATAATTATTAGACAAAAAATTTTATTTACCTGATCTTTATATTTAGTCTATGAAAGTTAGAATGTTCTCTTCATATACATGTACCAATGAAGAACTACCACAGAATCAAGAGAAGCAGACTAGGAGGCAACTTACAGGAGAGTTGGACTCAGATGATAGCTCATCATCAAATGAGGATAAGCTGTACAGAGTAAGTACACGAGTAATAGAGGTCTGACTAGACCTAATACTTCAAGTTTCCACCTTGTAAATGATTATAATAAATCTTTCGGTACTGAGGTCAGAGTTAATTCTGACAACTTAAGTCGCGCTTATCAGAATTCAACATATTTTGGACCAAATTCGACTGAAAAGACAGACAAAGTCTCCCATTCCGTCTGTACCACACATAGATATACCATCTTCATCCCCATCTTTGTTACAATATGGTGATGTCAGGAATGCAAGTCCCATAGTTTCGCCGCGCAGATCGCCAAAGAGATCCACTAAAATTAAGAATGCTCCTGACAGGTACGGTAGTTGGTATGCTGGAGATCACCAAATTTGGTATGTGTAGTGGATATATAACTTGCTTAACGAAGCATGCTACAATTTGGCACGTTTACATCACAAAGACTCTTTATAAAAATTAAAAATTGCACAATTGTAGCTTTAAGAGATTTAAGATATTTTACCTGTCGCTAAGGTATTCATAAAGCGTCACTGGTAGAAATAT
>NW_026934804.1:0-6168 GCF_032062105.1 Saccostrea cuccullata
CCCTCTGACGGTTACAAACGCTTACGTGATTCTTTACCAGACTCTCTGCTGGTCGGAGTTTACGGAGACAGCCGAGCGTCTGGTTGAACGAGACTATCTGTTACATATGATTTCTTTGTTTTCAGCGCCTAAGAAGAATTCCATACGGGAGATCACTCTCAATGACTTTTTTTCATAAGTAAAGAAACCTGGGTATAAACCTTTTTTCTCCGGAAACCCTTCGTTGCCAATGACCTTAAAGAAATAAAGTTAGGTACATGTATATAGTGTTATCTTAAGAAAACTAGACAGTGTACGGAGGTAGGGCGGTCAAGATACCGGGTACATGTACATGTGTAAGTACAAGAGGCCCACGGAGGCCCACGGACCGTATAGGTCACCTGAGTATCGTGTAACAACTTTCCAACAATTGAATTTGGTTCATGAAATTCACAATTTTGAAAGAGACACCTTTGTTTATCATAATTATACAATTACATGTAAAATGCTAACTCTGGTAGATCAGAGTAACAAAGAGGAAATGCATTTCCACTTTTTATCCAGTTTTATCCAGTTGTGCACCCAACCCACAGGAACCACTGACCCAGGGGCCCTGAAATTTACCGTTTTGCTAGATGACCTTTCTTCATCATAAATATATAAACTTAGATTATTGGTATTAATATTCAGGAGCAAAGGAAGAGAATTTCAAAGAATTCATACATTTTCAATATATTATCATTTGAATCACGCCTTAACACCAGAACCCCTGACCTAGGGACCATGAAATTCACAATTTTGGAAGAGACATCCTTCCTTCAAATAACTATATGATGACCGTCAAGCAAAAACCACCCTTAAGTGAAAATTTTGACATTTTGAGTTGTTCAGACGAGATGTTGTTCTTTTTTTCTTTTTTTTAACAATCATGTTTGTCAGTTTAATTTTCTTTTAAGACATGTACGTTGTCGATATCTAAATTTATAAGGCAACAGAAAAACTTTCCTGTGTCTCATGCATACGAATTTAAATAAATTTGGAAAATGGATATTATATCTGCGAATAAGGGACATTCTGATAACAAACGGTCCTATCATTTTGCAGAGAGAGGTTGTTTGTATATCATGTTTGATGTCCCTCTCGAGAATTGTTCACTGATATGGAGACACCACCGGAGAAGTGGTGTGAGAAAAATTGTGTCCTATACTATGTACAAAGGGCCATTGAGCAGGTAGGGATCTTTTTCATGCCAGCGCCTGCTGCGACACGGAAACTTGGTTTAAACGATCTCATCGGAAGGACTGGTGTCCACGTTCCGCGGTGGGATTCGAACCCGCAACGAGAGAGAGGGATATTATGTCACACATAAAATAAATCAAGGCGTTCGTCGAAAATACTTGCGGTCCTTGTGTTTTTTCCAAATGAATTTATGTGCGAGGATCGTATATTCTGGTCATTGTTTCCAAATGTGTATTTCAGGGAAACTTCTTAGATTCTATAGGCGAAATCAGGTGTTATTTAAAAGTGTGCATGTGACAATGCTTCATATATCATCTCTTTTCAATATAAAATCGAATGTCACGCCAGGTGCACAAACGCGTGCTTAAAAGAGAAAGCAGCCAAATCTTATCTTTAAATTTTACGTTTTAAAAATATTAACATGTGCGGAAATTTTCATCCTGGTAAATGTTTTTTTTTATTTATAGAATATGAACTCGAGTCACACTACAAATTACAAATTCACTCCTGATAATACATTTGTATATGCATAGCTGAAACAAATACGCATGTAGGTAAGGCATTCATTGTATTAATTTTAGCAAAATTGTCGTCTACAATCAAGCAGGAAATAACCCATTGTCAATTATTTTCAAAAAATTAATTCTTTTCCTAAAACAGACATTTATTTATCATGGAGACTTGCTAACAGTCAAAAATATATTCCTTTGCAAGTCCTGTACATTGATAAAAGGTGGTGGATGTTGGCATTCTTTTAATTTAATAAGTAACATACTAGTATATATAGACGGAGAAAAATTGATTTGTGAACTTGCTCTCCACCACGATATCCCGATCTACTCTTTAATCTAACGTAGCAAGAAGTAAATGCAAGTTCGTAATTTTCACTAGGAAGATCACATGCAGGTAAACATATATTAAAGGGTTTTTTTTTTCACGCAACGCTAGATCTTGGAAAATCAGATCGAGAGCTAGGAGTATTTATCAAATTATGAACACTTTTGTCGAATGATTTGAAAAACTTTTTGATATGTTTTTTTTAAATATATATGCATGGAAAAATATTTAAGCGTTATCATTTTAGTAGACCCTGACACTGTAGATGCAAGAGTGAAAAAAAATTTAAAGTTTACTGGTATTTTGTCAATATAGTGAGATTCCATCAGGAGACAATAAAATGATGAAAAGCGTTGTATAAAAAATGCTATTTTTAATTTGCTGTTTAAATTATTATCCCCAAACAACGTTTGTAATAATAAATGATACAGAGTCTCGGTTTATAGTGCTTAATGGAAGATACAAAATTAAACAAATCATTAAATGAATGATGTTGACACCGCAAAGTATACATAATTATGTTTGCCTGAAAAGCTCCTAAGTTTTTGCATTTCATTAGCATCGCGGTGATATACGCTTATATCTCATTACTTTCCATGTTTTTGAGCGGTCACCCATCCAAGGGTTAAACAGGCTCACCGTTGCTTAACTTGCCTGAGATAGAGACTATGAGAGAGACTTGACCGCATCCCTGGAAAAGCTAGCTCCCCAGCGAGGAAGTATACATCTATGTTCCCTTTACTAGTATATTGTATTAGTATACTGTCCGCTACAGATGTCAAACTCAAAAGTGGGATATATCATGATAAAAAAAAAGATTTCTAGATAATTTCAGAAATATCTTGTATATAAAAAAAAGGTTTCTAGATAACTTGTCCTCTTTTATCCTTAGCAGTGAAACTAAAGGTGATGACCCTTTCTCAATGTTTAAATTTAAACAGATTGAATGTTTATATGTTGTTAAACGTCCATCTCGAGAATTTTTAAACTGTCATAATGAGACGCCACCACTTGCCGGTGGAGAGCTGCAAATATTCCTATAACCGGCACTTAGGGCCTTTGAGCAGTGAGGAATCTTTTTCGTGCCAGCACTTACTGCGACACGGGACCGCGGTTTATACAGACTCATCCGAAGGATCGGTCTTCATGTAAATTTTACTACCTACCTAACCCCCCCCCCCCCCCCACTTTCAGAACACTTGGACTCCTTGTGAGTTTGTAAGGATGGTCAGATGTTCGAATATTTGATGTTTATGTAGTGACAGAGAATGGCCAGCATTCCTCCCTCTTCTGCACACAGTGGAACTTCTTCGTATGTGTGTAAAATGTTGGGTAGACTGAGATAGAATATATACGATATTACTAATATACGAGAAGCATTTTATTCGAAAAACAGTCCGATGTGCAGTCTTCGCACGTGAAACATGTTCTCTTTTTACTATTAAATTTCTTTATGTGTTTATTTTTCTATAAGGACGGTAATCTAATGTACATTTGTGCCTGTATGGTTCGAGGACTTTAAAAGCTGCTCTAAATAGGCCCATGACTTACTCGTTTTTTTTTTGTCTCTAAACTTTTTTTTTTTTGCTTTTGACTAACTGGTACATTTTCAGAGGATCTTCATGATATATATAAGTGTTGTCCTGTGAAACTTACCTCATGGCAACCTGTTGTTTTGTTGTGTTTTTTTTTTAACTGTGACATGTATGTTTTTTTTATTTTCAGATCAGATCGCATAACTGACTTAAATATTGAGAAATTTTAAGTCTAACTTTCACTTTCATAGATATATGCGTAAAGCACAAGAGGATGGACTCTCATATTTTGTTTGGCAATCTTCTATATATTAATGACATTAGACTACATGTATGTGATTGTACTGTAGAAAGTATACATTTTTTAAAACAAAGCTTAATCATATGCCTTACCCTTTTTTTCATTTTTTCAGGTCATGTTTTTATACCCCCGCAAACGAAGTTTGGGGGGGTATATAGGAATCACCTTGTCCGTCTGTCCGTCCGTCTGTCTGTCTGTCTGTCCGTCTGTCCGTCCGTCCGTCTGTCTGTGCAATCGTGTCCGGTCCATATCTTTCTTACAGAGGGACATTAGAATCTACTACTCCACACTAAGATTGCTCATGACCTAAGGGTGTGTCATGACCTTGACCCAAGGTCATTTGGGAAAGTTCAAGGTCACTGGAAGAAAATTTTCATAAATCATGTTTTATACATATCTTTTATAGATACACTTGGTAGGTTCTCATTTCACACAAAGATTGCTCATGACACGGAGATGTGTCATGACCTTGACCTAAGGTCATTTGGGAAAGTTCAAGGTCACTGGAAGAAAAATTTTTATATTCCCTGTCCGGTCCATATCTTTCTTATGAATAAACTTAGTAGGTTCTCATTACACACAAAGATTGCCCATGACCTAAGGGTGTGTCATGACCTTGACCCAAGGTCATTTTGGGAAGTTGAAGGTCACTGGAAAAAAAATTTCATAATTTGTGTCCGGTCCATATCTTTCTTATAGATAAACTTGGTACGTTCTCATTTCACACAAAGATTGCCCATGACCCAAGGGTGTGTCATGACCTTGACCCAAGGTCATTTGGAGAATTTCAAGGTCACTGGTAGAAAAATTTCATAATTTGTGTTCGGTCCATATCTTTCTTATAGATTAACTTGGTAGGTTCTCATTTCACACAAAGATTGCCCATGACCCAAGGGTGTGTCATGACCTTGACCCAAGGTCATTTGGAGAAGTTCAAGGTCACTGGTAAAAAAATTTCACAATTCCTGTCCGGTACATATATTTCTTATGCATAAACTTGGTAGGTTCTCATTTCACACAAAGATTGCCCATGACACAAGGGTGTGTCATGACCTTGACCCAGGGTCATTTTGTGAAGTTCAAGATCAGTGGAAGAAAAATTTCATAATTCATGTCTGGTCCTTATCTATCTTATGGATAAATTTGGTAGGTTCTCATTTCACTGAAAGATTGCCCATGACCGAAGGGTGTGTCATGACCTTGACCCAAGGTTATTTGGGTAAGTTCAAGGTCACTGGAATAAAAAATTTCATAATTTTTGATTTTGATACATTTCTTTATTATGGAAAAACTTACTTCTGAAAAACCCAGCGGGGGGTATTTCGTCCCGTTTGGACAGTTCTAGTTATTATTTATTTCATAATTTGAAATCTGAAAAGTATACACTTTAAGTATTCATAAATTACAGATTTAACATGTACATGTATATATCTAGTCTAAATTGCCTTAATGCTAGTACTTTTAAATTTATTCTTTCATTGCCCCCTCCCCCTTTCCTTCTAATATATTTTAACAAATGAGGACATAAATAAGCAAAGAAAATGCATATGTAGCTGAGCAGTAAGAAAAAAAGATAAATGGTACTCATCATTTACATAGAAATACTATACTTTACAACATCCTTACATCGTGTTCATTGATAAAAGGGCAACCCTTGCCCCTTTATGCTGTCTTTTGGTCGGTGTTTTGAAGGCAAAGGTTGGACAAGTAATTAACATCAATTATAAAGAAGATAAATTAATGGGAACTAAATTATTTTTTTGTTGTTGCTGGTTTTGAAAGATTTGGGCTGAACTTAAGCGGTAAAATTGAAAGTGATTTTGTATTAAAATTATAGAAGACCTATCAATTACATGTATTTGACATGTTTTCTCTAAGTCAGTGAATCATGGAACTATTTGAACTCCTTTGACATAATTTTAATAAATATTAGTAAAAAATAAACTGAACTTATTAATAAAAAAAATATTTTTCAGCAAATTAAGCACATATATAAGTCAGAACGGTAATACAATACCAAGTTATAAGTATAAGTAATTCATATTTTTTATTACGTCGCTATAACGTCGCTACAAGAGAAAAATTCATTAAGTACGACGTCAGCTGTATAAATGATGCATACTTTGAATATCTGTAAATCTGTAACGGAGCAAGATACACCCGTAATATTTACAGGTTATATTCACCCAAGGTTCTACATCATTTTTCAAGAAAAAAGTCATTTTCGAAAATTTTTGACATAAGGGGGGTTTTTGCTTGGAACGGCTCTTATAGAAT
>NW_026934805.1:0-6269 GCF_032062105.1 Saccostrea cuccullata
TTGAAATTATTAAGAGTGGTGCCTTGTACGTTTCATTTGGAGGATTCAAAACAAGCCAAATGGGAACCCATTCGAGCGGAATATTTGAAACTAAGTAAAAAACATTTCGATACCATTGAGATTCACATCATGACTCCTTTAGGACAACCCATGCCCTTTGTAAGTGGTAAATCAGTGGTGAAACTTCATTTCAGAAAAGTCTACTGAGATGAATGTACCGTTATGTACCGAATGTACATCTTATTGGGTGTGGTGGCTTGCCTGGTCTGCTGTCTGTATTGTATTCAGCCCTAAAAAAGGGTATAAAAGGAAGTCCCCCGAGGACAGAAAGGTCAGTTGAACAAGAGACATGAACCATGCAGTATCATCCCGGATTACTGAGACAAAGAGGACACGGTTGGACTTATCATAAAGGTTTATTACGTCAAAAAGGCGGAGCAGTAGGTTCTATCATCTCTGGATTGGTGGGAGCCCTTCCCTTGGATAATCTATCGGGAACTCCTATTATAGGATTACTCAAATTGGGTAGGCTTTTAACTCACATGAAACCTCAAAAAGGAGGAAATTTTTTAAACTTCCTCTCGGGAGCGATTCCTAACATACCCCTACCGGGCACAGGCTCGGGTTTGACTCTCAAGGACGCAGCCCAGCTAATGGGGTTACAAAAAGGTCGAGGATTTGTCAAAGATCTACTCCAACATGGGAAAAAACAAGCCATCATGGCCGGAGTGAAGATAGGCCGGGATGTAGTGGGAAAAAGAAAAAACATCAGAAATGCTCTTTTAACCCACGGACTCAATGCGGCCAAAAATACAGGTCTATTTGCTTTCAATCGAGGAGTCTCTTTACCCTTTAGAAAGAAGAAGAAGAAAAAAGGACAAACAGGTCAAGGAAGAAGAAGAAGAAGAAAGCAGACAGGAAGAGGGAGAATCCTGTTAGCCCGAGGGGGTCCTAAGAGAAAAAGGAAAAAACAAGGAGGAATTCCTAAAAGAAAACGTCATTTAGATGTGTTTGACTGAGAGAGAGAGAGTATAAATAGGACAGTCCAGGGAACAGAAGGTTCATTTGTGAAAACTGAATCCTAGTAGACACATCATGTTACAGCCCGATTCCTGTGCGTGTGGAATGAACAGTTTAGAATTGTTTCAAGTCCCTCCGACTAATATTGCTTTAAAAGACTCGAAATGGGAAGAATATTACCCCATTTCCAGTACTTTAGATTCCGACACCGCTCCCATCGAATTTGAAATCAAAGGACAAGGAGATCACTATCTGGATTTATCTCAAACCTATGTACAAATGGTATGTAAATTTACCAAAGACGATGGAAGTAATCTGACTGGGGCGAACAGCACTTCGAGTCCCGTGAATAATATCTTACATTCCATGTTTACGGAAATCGATGTCAGTCTGAATGGCAAAATACTAACTCCGGGGACGGATACTTATCCTTACAAAGCTTATCTTGAGAAATTATTGTCTTACCGACCCAGGCGACCGTTTCACTAACAAATCGCAAATCGTAAACGTACGATAACGTTTACGATCGCCACACGTACACGTAAACGAGCGTTTCACTAAACCTATCGTAAACGTAGCACTTACGACCGACGAGTTACGATCAACTTATTGGAACTCTTCTGACAAAGGAGGTAACTGTAGTTACAGCAGACGATTTATGTCAACAATCATCGCAATATGGAAGAGAGGAAAGCTAACTGGTCCGAGGTAGCTATTGAGACGCTGGTGGACCTCGTCACAGATTCTGAGCGATGGGCTGTAATCCGAGGGAAGTTTAGCCCAGCGCTTACAATCCACACAAAACAGAAAGTCTGGATTGACATAACTGAAAGGTATCTCGATCGTACTAAAGGACATTGATACTGTCAGCAACATTTATAAATACATTTCTACAGTTATTTAAAAAAATCATTTGTTCAACAATCATAATCGTTTTTCAATATTTTTACCGAACTTTAAATAGCTAGACGTCAATTTATGAACGGGAAATTTAGTAAAATAATTTTAACGATTAAAAATAGTAAAGAAGAAATTAGCTTATATCCACATGTGCTTGTTTCATGCAGTGAGCTTAGGTTTCTACTGTTAGTGTTATTATATGGTCGAAAACTGAGCTCACTGTATAAAACAAGCGCCTGCTTGACATCAGTATAATCAATCATCAACATGCAATCATCAAAACTTGAAGTAAGTTATGTTGGAGTATAGTGTTTTTGAGTTGACAAAAGCTTTATGTTTTGTTTAAATATTGTAATTAAAATGTAGGGTTAATGCAAGCTCCACCTGCATCAGAGCAGTCAAGGACGTGAAGAAAAAATGGCAGGATATCCAGAGCCATACCAAGAAAAAGGAGGCCAACAGGTACATGTAGAGAGGCAGTTATTTACCAAATAAAGATATCATTTGGTAGAATATACATGTATATAAATAATGTAAAATGATGTGAACAAAGCTGGGATTCTTTGGAATGGAAACAAAAAATAAAACCATGCAATCAAAATAAAAAGGAGAACAATAAAATAGAAAAAAAATAGATCAGTTCAAGTTTGATGGGTCAGTCCATGTAACAAAATGTTATTTAATTGGGCAAAATAATTATAGAGAACTGATGAAATACTTAGATTAGTTATATAGGGAAAAATGTATTGTACTGTCACTGCATATACAGAAAGCTACTGTATCTGTATTAACCAACTACAGCCTTGCCTGTCATTCGGCACTTCTCATTTTGGCTTACAGGTTTTAATAAATTGCATTAAGCAAGTTCGAGTAGCGCCCTTGCTAATTGGCCAATCTTTTCAAAGCTGCTTGGTTGATTGGTGTAAGAAGAAGGTACAGTTTAAGTAAATATGCCCTAAACATTTAATGTTACTTAACAACAGGTAATGAAATTGGCTTTAACAAAAGTTGAGTAGATGAATATGATAAATCATGAAAGAATATGGCATAAAGGAGGACATTTCTGGAAGTAAGACGTCAATAATTTGGTGCATTTCGAAGTTCAATGCAAAAAGGCCCTAAAAGACTCATTTTTGTGGGAATTTTCCTTTAGAAAATAGTGTCTGCCACCGTCGCCCACTTTAATTCTTGGATATATTATGTAAACTGCTATGAAAAATCACATATCTCAAAATCTTTCCGGGCGACGGTGGCAAAGTATGTTTTCTTAAAGAAAATTCCACTGAAAATTGATGTCTTCTGCAACTTTTTAAGAAAATACGGGAAAATGCACAAGTTAATGACGTCACAATTAGCATTAAGGAGGTCATATGAGAAAAACAAGTTGTATATTCTTACTGCAGGGAATTCCCATGATTAAGAAAGAATGAATTTTGATTTCTTATATCACTTTCATATTTTAGAAAAATATCGGGCTTAATTTGTATTGAAACTGTACCTTCTTCTTTAATGAAGAAGCACAGAAACATGAAATCTGCTTAAAGTTATAGTTTGTAATTTGTATACTTTTTTGTTATTTAGAAAGTTTATTATAATTGATCGGGACTTTGTGAATATAAATTAAAAAAAGTACCATTTTTAAACATCTATCGACATGTAAATCTAGGTTAGTACATGATCAAATCTACCATACAGCCCCTATGGCTTTATGAATTTGATCATATGTCATTGAACGATCAGGTCTATTTACATAGGGATTAAAAGTATAAAAATGATCCTTCTTAAATATTTTATAGGAAAGCTGAGCTCAGAAAGACTGGAGGAGGACCACCTCCTCCAGAACTGAAGAATTGGGAAAAGAAGGTAATTGACTATACATGTAATTGTATTCTACAAATTAAAAAAACTTAAAAGTAAACGTATAATCTTTCTTTCTTGAGGCGAAAGTACCTGAAATGTTTTTAATTCTATTCCAAAATAAAAAAAAATAAGTATTTGAAATTGGCATGAAAAGATATAAACTAATCTGATATTCATTTGGTTTCAATAAATAAGTATATTCATCACGTTCATATAAATTAGAAAATTAGTCATCCAAATTCCCCTTTTTTTTTAGATCGTATCTATCCTCTCAGAAGATGTCATTTCTGGTGTAGATGGGGGGGGGGGTTGACTCTTTGTGCACAGCAAGTTTTCCAACAGATAAAAAAAAGCAAGTATAAACATCAATGCAGTTTTTAGCTCACCCGGGCCGAAGGCTCAAATGAGATTTTCTAATTGAAATTTGTCAATTGTCATTCATCGTTCACGTTGTCATAAACATTTCTGAATTCTCAATTTCACCAGAACCACAATTTAAATCAATACCCCCAGGGGTAGGGTGGAGCCACAATGAAAATTCAAGCTTTTAGGGAAAAAGTCACAGTTGGTCACAATGATATGTAAGCATCCTTAGTAAGTGTAGATTAAATTTAGTTCAAATCGCTCATCGCTAGGACCACTATGGCATGTACATGTGCATGCATAAGCTTTTCAATACTCAACTGATTTTTGCTTTTTTTCCAAGTCACAGTGCTCAGATAAGCAATATAGCCCTTGGGGCATCTTGTTATTTTTAACTTACCGTATAATCCTTATTAACCGCCCCTGCCCCTATAAGTTACCCCCTTAGATCTTTTCCAATTGCCCATGGGGATCCGGGTTAACAACAGGTCTCGACAATCCCTTGCTTGTCGTAAAAGGCGACTAAATGGGGTGGTCCTTCGGATGAGACCGTATAAACCGAGGCTCCGTGTCACAGCTGGTGTGGCACGATAAAGATCCCTCCCTGCTCAAAGGTCCTGAGTGCCGAGCATAGGCCTAAATTTGCAGCCCTTCACCGGCAATGGTGACGTCTCCATATCAGTGAAATATTCTGGAAAAGGACGTTAAACAGTATACAATCATCAATCAATTGTCAGGAAATAAAGGCCCCCTGTAGTAGAATGATTTAAATTATCTAGAAAGACAAGAATAGTATCAAAAGCATGAAAATTTTTTAAAGGAAATGAAAATGAAACTTGTTGATTATCCAATTTCTTGGTGGAAAATGATTCATTTAGCATACCTGGGTGGATTATCTTCATTTAAAGTAAAGTTAAACATTATTTTGCAGATTCTTTGAATTTATTATTTTTTTAAATTTTTTTTTAGCTCACCTGAGCCGAAGGCTCAACTGAGCTTTTCTGATCACATTTTGTCCGGCGTCCGTCTAGCTGTCCGTCTGTCTGTAAACTTTTCACATTTTCGACTTCTTCTCAAGAACCACTGAGCCAACTTCAACCAAACTTAGCACAAAGCATCCTTGGGTAAAGGGGATTCAAGTTTGTTCAAATGAAGGGCCATGCCCTTTTCAAAGGGGAGATAATCATTCATTTGTTAAAAAGTAATGGCATTTTAAAAAAATCTTCTCCAGAACCGCTGGGCCAGGAAAGATGAAACTCATGTGGAATCATCCTCAGGTAGTGTAGATTCAAGTTTATTCAAATCATGACCCCCGGGGCAAGGGTGGGGCAAAAATGGCCGACCCAAGTTTTACATAGGAATATATAGGAAAAATCTTTAAAAATCTTCTTCTCCAGAACCACTGTGCCAGGAAAGATGAAACTCATGTGGAATCATCCTCAGGAAGTGCAGATTCAAGTTTAAATCATGACCCCCGGGGTTAAGTTTGGGCCAAAATGGACGACCCAAGTTTTACAAAAGGATATATAGGGAAACCTTTTTAAATCTTCTTTTCAAGTACTTCAAAGCTATGATTAGTGATATTTACATGGAATCATCCTCAGGTAGTGTCAAATGATGACCGCCTGGAGGGGGGGGGGCGGGGGGAGTAAATTCAAGCCTGATGTGCTCCTTTGAGAGCTGTGGCCCCTGGGCCTCTTGTTTGAAGTTAAGATATGATATTAAATATTACAAAGAGAATACCAAAATAACCACCCCCTTTTCGCAATTTCCTAAGCGCTCGGGGCCGTTAATAGGGATTATATGGTAAGTGGTATGGCATTGCTGTTATAAATGTGAGTGAATATAATATAAATATAAGGTCCAGTTATGAATTGATTTTTTGTTCGGACACTTATGTCCCCTCTCTTTTTGTAGATACTCAATCCGGACAGGACCTACCAGTGTCAAAGAGGAGATATGGTACTCGTATATGTTTCTGAAAATAATTTTTATGAACCGCCATATTCATTATCTCGAACTCAATGGGAGGACCCTAAAAAAAATTGAGAAATCCTAGGATTCACTATATCCAGAATAAAATACAAAAGGAAAAAGTAGTCAGGACTTCTAAATTCCTTCAACAT
>NW_026934806.1:0-6205 GCF_032062105.1 Saccostrea cuccullata
AAAAAAAAATTCTAACATAAAGTTGGTTAAATAGGTAAGTAAGAGGTGTGTCTCAGTCGTGGCTTCATTGTTAAAGCTATTTGCATTTATTTCGTCAGCACTTTTTCAAACCTCCAATTTTACAATCAGTTTGTATTGTTGTAAGGCCACAGTTTTACAGAAAACACATGAACCCTTGTTTAATATGTTTATATCATTAAAATAATTATCAGGAAATTAATTAGCTAAAATTAATTGATGTTAATTTTTCTTCAATAAATAATCAGCGTGGTATAAATTTGTAGGCGTAATTGGTGTAGACTTTGGTAAGACGATCAATTGGAACATACTAAAGATTCATCTGAATTTTCAGAAACAAATTTTCATTACATTTTGGATGTGTACTCTTCATATATACTGTAAAAATTTTTAAAAAGATAATTACTTTGCGTTTACGAAACTCTACGTGAAATTTTATTCCAAAATAATGACATAAAACGTATACTGGTTAACAGGAGAGTGAAAATAAATATTTTAAAATGCAAATGTATTAATGTTATCGAATATTCGAATATATTCGAATACTCCTATCGAATATTCGAATATCAATTATTGACAATTTTGACATCCATAGAAGAAAGGCGAGATTACCCTCCGTAAATCCATTAGTTTGATTGTTGATTGTATATTGTTCAGCGCCGAGTTGGTAATTTTTCAGCCATGTTTGGGAAATCCATTTAAAAAAAAAGAAACAAAACTCAGACATCGTATCGATTACACGTCATTTGCATTGGGCTTATAAAAGTCAATCTACAAATATACTGAAAGGAACAAGATGTGGTTTTGAACCACCGAAGACTCCGTATGGCAGCTTATGGCGAGGTTGAATTCTCTCAAATGCATGTCAAATTCCAAAGGTCAAGGTCAAAAGATTTGATACCCAACGGAAGATTTTATTACAAAGGATACACCTGTGAAATTGAAATATAAAAGCCCTATTACTAACTGTTCAAAAGCTAGGACCATGGTTAAATTTTCTAAAAAGTGGATCAAACTCTTAGGTCAAGGTAAAAAATATAATGTTTTTAGCATGTCCAAGCCGTGGAAAATGTAGGCAGTGTTTAAAGATTTTCTTACAAACATTCACATTTACCAAATCAGTTGGATTCCGTAAATTCCATCTTTTTTTCCTTAATCGAAAATTTGTGGGATTAATTGGGTCGGAGGGTTTGTTGGATTTAAAATGCTACAGCTACTCTCGACCAACTTAAGCCTATCCTGTCGGGAGGATTGAATAATATCCCAATCAGAAAGAATAATGCTCTGATGAATTCAATGCATATATAGGAGAATCAAGGCAAAAAAAGATGACGAGCCTTTCATTTACAAATTGGGGGGTATCGACAAATGAATTTCAATAACTCATGAATTACAAATCACATGAGATTTTGGTGCTTGTTGATTAAAGATGAATTTAAATTTTTGATAACAATACTGGAAAATACATTCGAAATAAAAGTTTTAATTTATTTTAAAAGTTTACGAGGGCTGTTCGGAAATTATTGAGACAATTACATTAACTCCATAAAGGACGGAGATAATTTCATAATTTCAAACTCAT
The DNA here is from genome assembly GCF_032062105.1 of Saccostrea cuccullata. Taxonomy (NCBI): domain Eukaryota; kingdom Metazoa; phylum Mollusca; class Bivalvia; order Ostreida; family Ostreidae; genus Saccostrea; species Saccostrea cuccullata. The sequence continues at coordinate 1,601 of NW_026934806.1, forward strand.
AAACATTTTATTAAGAACGAATATAACACTTATGCAAAATTTCTAATTCCTATGATAATAAGTTAAGTTTCGGTGAAATGATAAACATGTATATGTCTATCGACCCGAAGCAGTATCGCTACGTCATTTAACGTCACGTCAGCCGGAGATGTTTCGCATGTAAATCGACCGGTAAGTGTTTTTTCCTTCTTTGTCATTACATATAACATTACAAAAATCAAACAGTCTCTTTTCTTATACTATTCTTTAAAAATATATGCTGTTGGTAACCCAGTGTAAAATTTTCATTTGTGGGAAAATGACTTAGAATCATGCGGTGCCGATTTATGCAACGCGGGTCATGGATATTACATGTAATACCGTAACAATATTAATACCGTACGTAATAATTGATCGTCGTCCGGAGCTTTTGATTTTACTCTAATTGTCAATTAAATATGCCGATGAAATAACAAACCCTAACACAATTTTTTTTTTCGTTATTGTTTTAGCAGGTCGTTCAGTCTGAGAAAGACTTCTACATAGCGCTACTCAAAATTTTAGGTATATGCTGGCTGCTTAGCAGATTTCTCTACCGGGCTTAATTTTTTCTATGATCTCCGTATTCCTGATCAAAATTCTAACAAAGTTGCACAATTTGAATTTGAAATAAAGCTGAAAAATAATACACAGAAACTGAAATATTTTCGCTCTTATTATGGGTCCACGAAGAGTTAGAACGTTGATGTTACATATTTTCAATATCTGATTTCGTGACTGCTCCGGGTACCCCTACTATTGACGCATTTATATACCATTGTACAGGAAATATTTAATATTTGTAAAATATTTTTTGCTTTTATTAATTCTTAGTGTATGTCAAACGTATATACAAATTTTCACCGAAATACGTTCATTAGAAAGCAATATATACACAGTGTCTCAATAATTTTCGAACAGCCCTCGTACTATGCGTTTTTTTCCTTTCAGATTATTAATCACTATGACCTTGTTAGCAAATACAATCCTTGATTTATTAAGTCAAATACAATCCGTCGTTTTTCAAGTCAAATGCTTACTGACGTTTTTCATACTAATATTGGTAGGCCATTATTTACATAATGATTTTTTCCAGTACTTTTTTGTTTTCCCTCGATCATGACAGGGTACACATGGCCGTTGTCAAATAGGGATACTCCTCAATGGTACCTGATCCCACCTCTGATGTTTTTGAAGGTCCGTGTTTGCTCTCTTCCCAATTTGCATTGTTTAAATGGACATTTAATTCTGCATGATGTATCTCTTTATCTTCATGTTTCGTGTTAAACGTGTATCTGAATGAGTAACATGTATTGTTCACATATACACATATATATTGTCGGGGGGGGGGGGGGGGGTACATGAATCAAAAATATATAAAAAGATTTTGAATGCATTGCTAACAAATATCAACATACATGTAGTTAAGTTCTTACAAACAACTTGCAACGGTGACATGGTGTACGTTAATCTTCCCATAGGCCATTTTGACGAACATCTAAAAAAGTAGATTTCTCCGCTTTCCTACCTACTTTGTCAATGTAGACAGAGGTATTAGTGGAACGATACATTTGGGTAGAGATGGGACATGAAGACAGTAATGCGAATAAGATCGTATTGACGGAGGTCCCCTGTTGCAGCAGGTGCTGGCACGAAACTGATCCCTCGCTGCTCAAAGTCCCACAGAGCTGAAAACCTGAATATGAATAAAAAATTCTGAAAGGGACGTTAAACAGCCAACTATGTAAAAATCGCAAGCTTTCCACATTCATGGCGAATCTCGATCTTTGACTGCTGTTCAAGTAAAGGTCCTCTTTCTCCAATCTTTTGTTTCTAATGTGACTTTCTCTACATTAGTTCAATAGTAACTTGTGCGTTCTGCTGTTAAACGCGTTTTATTTAACTTGTTAGACCAATGCTTTTATACTAATTTGACTACGGAGCAATACACTCACTCGATCAACATACTAATCGGGAGCAACCGGTCGACAGGGGGTGGTTACTTCTCCTGGTTACCCGATCCCAACACTTCTGGTCCACTGATCCGGGTTTTCGCTCTTTTCATTTTGTTGAGTTCATTTATGACAGACTGAACACTTCCGTCATCTTGCCTTTTACGACAATATATCTCATCTTGCCTTTTACAACAATATACCGGTATCGCATATTCTAATGATTGTTTGACGACTTAGCATATTCCTAGCAGAGCTAGGTGCTTTCGAATGCCTTGCAGAAAAAAAACGCTCATTTTAACAATATTTAAGTGATATACGACTGTCAACTTTTCTATCTGCAAAACGAAACTATATTTGGTTACTGGCCAAAAATTCCATGTCTATGGAACATCAATGGTTTTATAGGTTACACTTTCCTATGCTGTTTTTCTTTGATAGGAAACATGAATTACCGTATAGCGTGTTTTCTTGGCGGTGGCGTTTTGCCTAGACGTAACGTCAGGAATTCCTTCTAATAAGAAATTACTAGCTGAAATCCCGCGCAAGCACGAGGAAAATTAATATTTTTTTACTGCGTACAGAACTATTACAAAAACTATCTTTCAGATTCTATTGACAATTTATTACTGGAATATTGAATGACGAAATACTTTAAAGTCCCACAATTAGTGTAGGAACAGAAAAAGATAATTAGAAGAAACACATTTCCTAACATTTTGGGATTTTTTTTCTTTTACAAATATCAATTTCATTAAAGGCCTCTTTTTCTTACATGTAACAAATGCAAATTTATTCTGTTGTACTGTTATACATCATGTACTACGGGTGCTAACTGGCATTTTCTCTTTACATGTTAGAAACTTTATTTTAATATATTTTGAGCTATACCCTCGTATCATTGCTTATTATACTTCAGATGATCTGTTTCCATTTACATCACGGATAAGATATTGGATGTGCACATTTAAATTTGTCAGCATTTTAAATTATTGAAAAAAGCTTAGTTTTCATCCCAAATGTACATGCAGGCCTAAAAGGTATAAATAAGTTTTAAAATAAAAGACTGTATGTAGAAAATCTACTGAAATGTATTCATCAAAAAACATTAGCACAACTTACTAAGATATATTCACAAAGTCAGTGTGTTACCAATTTCTTTACATTTATTTCCATGTCCATTCATGATACACATGATAAACATTCGCCTCGATTTTCTTTTAGACATCGGGTTCGATGCCACCTGACTTTCTAGAACTTTCAACAAATAGTGAGATCGGACATAAACAGAAAGGATTTGCGCATTTTGTTTTTTTAATCAATGACCACAGCTTATTTCTGTTACATCACTTAAATCAAGTCTTGATTGAATAATCCATTAATGATGTTTTATGAAATAAATAAAAGTTTGCTTGTTGTCAGTTTTATAATAAAATGCCAGTTACTTAGATCCGCGACCACTTTACTCTCTTCAGTGCTATTTGGAGGCTATTACTCGAAAATGAAAGTACACTTTTTTTTTTAAAAATTACGATAATAACTATGCGAGTGAAATCTGAATATAGTTTACGGACATCACCTTATACCTAGTGTATTCCTACATGCTTAAGTAAGAACTCTTATGCAGCCGTTTCAGAGTTTATTTGCAAAATGCGTTTAATCAGTTTTCAGCTTAAATTTCTAGAGCGGTCTTGATAATAAACATGTAGTTTTATATATGAAAATAAAAGGTTCTTTCTCACCAATAATATTGTAACAAAAAGAAGTATTGTATCATGGCTGCGGTGTTTTTCCTTTGATGTAAAGTGTACAATAACTGGAGATACACCGATGGGCGGAACACGCAAAAACTGTGCCGTGTAAGTAAATCATTGAACACCAAGGCGATTTCATCATTTTAAATTACATGTATATTGAATCTGAATTACAGAATGAATTGGGCTATACAATAGCAAAATTTCTGCAAGCGAAATAAAAGTCTTTCACATAAATTACAGTGCGTATCCCAAACTACGAAATGCTTTTACGGATCTCTGCAAATATTCAATCCTCCGCAACGAGAAATCAAGTTCTTGACACGAATTTCACACAGAATTATATTTTTAAAAATATCACACCTATTGTAATATAGCGCTTTAGCAAAAAATACTATCTTTGCCGTGTTCTTTGCTCAACTAGGATAAGTGCAGATGCACTTCATCCACAGATGAAGAGTTATAGACCCTGACACAGCGTATTCATGAATGCGACAGCTCTCGAATATGTCAAATGATCAACGGGTATCTTTTTTTTCTTGATTTTCGAATAACACCTGAATTTTCCTTCTTAACTTCGAATTTTTCTTCTTTAATATCCAAAGGTTTTATTGTGAATTTCATAAACAATCCGTGCTTGAATTACGACGGGATGCTGCAGTCCGACATCCTTTCTCATAAACACACACAGGTAAGATGAATTTATTAAAATACTGGCAGGAAGGAGATTATCCATGCGGTCACCTGACAAAAACTACATTTTCTATTGGTGTAATTAAAAATCAAGCATGGTAATTTGTGATATGACGTTTGATTCGCCATGATACAAGAAAGTTATTGAATATTTATTATGGTGTATCCTGATTTATTTGGACGTCCAA
>NW_026934807.1:0-6240 GCF_032062105.1 Saccostrea cuccullata
AAATTTTCAGCCAATCAGATTTACGCGCATGCGCATTCAGGTGATTTCATGAAAATTTTTATATATCATGCTGTAGGATATTATAATACATGACTATGTTCTAAATTTCAAAGCATTTCGTCAAAAAACAAAAAAGATATTGAGATTTTTGTTTCAGCCAATCAGAGCGAAGTGCACGTGCATGCGCGCGAGTTCGTGCTAATTTGACAGTGTCATATTATCTAAACTTGTAATATATCCTTATATAATAAGTTTCAAAGCAATTCATTAAAAAATGTAAAAGTTGTGGCTTTATTAAGTATATCAGTCATTTCACGTGTTGCACGCGCACGCACGTGCAGTCGTATGCGCGCAAAATGACCTTCGTTCCGCACACCTACACTACACACCTATTAACCCTAAAAAGGTTTTAGCTCAATTGGGTGAACAGTTTCTGAGAACACTCGCGGACAAAAAAGTACCGGAGAACAAATAAGACAAATAATAATAACTAGAGCAAAAATTAAGTACAAATTAAGTACAGAAAAAAAGTACAAAAAAAGGTCAAAAAAAGTATACTTTTTTCGACTCAATTTGGAACGAGAGATTTGGTCGTTCCAAATTGAGTCAAAAAAAGTATACTTTTTTTGTGCTTTTTGAGAACTTGTGTTCTCAGTCACAGAAGAAGGATAACAAAAGTATACTTTTGGTACATTTCTATATTTGACCAAGGTACATAAAAAGTATAATTGGAAGTACAAAAAAAGTACTTTCTTAAACTATTAAACAAATTAAAGTACAAAAAAAGTATTCTTCGAGAAAAAGTACAAAAAAAGTATACTTCTAGAAAAAGTACAAAAAAAGTATTCTTCGAGAAAAAGTACAAAAAAAGTATTCTTCGAGAAAAAGTACAAAAAAAGTATTCTTCGAGAAAAAGTACAAAAAAAGTATTCTTCTTCAAATAGTACAAAAAAAGTATAGTTCTAGAAAAAGTACAAAAAAAGTATAGTTCTAGAAAAAGTACAAAAAAAGTATTCTTCCAGAAAAAGTACAAAAAAAGTATTCTTCGAGAAAAAGTACAAAAAAAGTATACTTCTAGAAAAAGTACAAAAAAAGTATTCTTCCAGAAAAAGTACTAAAAAAGTATACTTCTAGAAAAGTACAAAAATGTATGCTAAGAAGGTGTTTAAAAAGTACCAGAAAAGTATACTTCCAGAAAAAAAAGTACAAAAATGTATGCGAAAAAGTACATAATGTGTACGAAAAGGTACAAAAATGTATGCAGGAAAAGTACAATAAAATGCATTAAGATCTGATTTACCAAAAAAAAAAAAAAATTAAATCTCCTTTTAAATTACAGAATTGTAATTCAAAAGCATGAAATTTTGACAATTTGACATATATCCATTAAATAATTCATTATTTTCATGTCTTTAAATCTTCCATAAATAATTAGAGAATAAATTGGAATATAAAATCATCAACAAGATTATATATATAATTTTATAGATTAACAGTTTTTAATCCTTTTGCGTCTAGTCACTACATGGTTGGAATCTCGAGGTAGGGGTGTTCCCAACCCCCCAAACTGAAATTGCATCCTGCAGGCTTGTTCTGTACATGGATTTGTCACTGATTGATCACACTCACAGATCGTCTACACTCACAAGTCTATTCACCCAATCTTTCTCTCTGTAATCTTCATTTGAATATGCTTTGTGGTTTCACCCTTCAACATGTCTAAGCACTTTTCCTTGGGTTCTGCAAAAAGAGTTTAATAATCATTTTTTTCAGTTCTAAATTAAACATCAAAGTTCTCAAAAAGCAGAACTATAATTCAAAAGCTAATACATGGCAGACTCACATAGTACATGCATCATATTAATACCGATTTGATATGATTTTTAAATTTTTTTTTATTTTACAAAGTCAGACAAATTTTAATATACTTACTGGTGATATGATACAGTTATATTGCTGAGTTATTTTCCCATAGCTCTGCATTTAAGTCACAGCATAAAAGGCACTTCTGAAAATTATAGAAGAAAAATCAGATAACTTGAACATGTCTGTTGAAAGACTAAGATTACTCTAAAATTAAATTCTTAAGTTTCTTTGAAAAAAAAAACTGTCTATATTCTTCATGTTATATAACTTGCAATTTACATGTTTAGAATAAAAAAAGTATTCATGTGTGTCAATATTGAAGCAACCCCCACCCCCATTTTAAGTTCTTTTCAGCCTTGAAAGATGATCAGTACATCTTAAATGATAACTAACAAGTGCAACTTAAAATTCATCAGATGCATGTAAATGCTGATACTAATATTGCCTGTTTATCATGTTTAATCCCCCAGTACTATAATTTAATTTATTTGTATTGACTTACCCCCCCCCCTTTCAATCTCAACCCTCACACACACACTATATACATTTTGCCTTTTAACAAACATCCATTTATTTATTTTACAAAACTCAGTAGACTTAGTGTTTTTTTTTAATTATGCCAAGACTTATAGCTAGGCTCTAAAAATGTATGTACTTAGCCTAGTGAACGTTTCCAAATACTGAGCAGTGCTGATTGTATTATAATCTTACTGCATAAATATCATATTGAAACATTTTAGGAATTAAATAAGACAAGTTATTAAATGATTCATGTTTCACAGAGCCTAAGAAAAAGCATGTTCCATTCAGTTTTTACATTGTCATACCGATCAAAACAAACCAGAAATCGAAAACACAAATGCCCACATTATGTAAAATCTATATGGAAATTCTTCGTTAAATACATTTCTATAGTGGTGAAATACATTTCCTACAAACATTATCCAAATTTTAAACATAAATATAGCCTTACCGACTTCAAAATCTCCATTTTTGGTCTCAGCATTTCAATCACACCAATTTTCAAATCGTCCCCGGAAAAATCCGCGCTTCGTTGTTGACCAATCGTTGACTTTGAAAGAGTCACGTGATTAAAAAAATAAATAAATAAATACAGAATTAGTTCATAAAAACATCAGAAATTCTCTTAGTAATGTTTTTAAAATCATTAAATTTATTTTGAAACCGTTTTTTGTGCAGTACTAGATATCTAGCTTTACCATAATTGTGACCGCCATATTGTGTACTAATCGTCGCCGCCATTTTGTTTGTTTGTTTTGTTTTCAATAAATTATCGAGTTCAATTTATAAAGCCACAAGAAATTTTGAATTCCTTGTTAACTGCACAAATCCTAATAAAATTTACAGTCTTCAATCTCAATGTCGAAATATCTTGTATGCAGGCAGCATAGACGTTTGCACATGCTACTTATATTTCGTGCATTGTTTATACCTGTAAACATCATGAAAGTTCTTCGTGATAATAAAACGATAAGCATGATGCATCTTGGAGGCTTTTGTAATTATATTCGTATCTTGCTATTTCCGTTTATTAGAATTACACTTAGCATGCTTAGGTGACACTTAATTATCAACTAAATATATCAACTTTATTTTACCCTAATTTATTTAACCTATATTTCTCAATACTCGGTTTTAATCCATTTTGTTTACCACATAGTCAAAATTATCGCGTGTGATTTCATTTTGCCAGAAACTTCTTGTGAATTTATGTGTATGTTTCCACTGCACCGTCTAGACAACAAAGGTCACCGAGGACAACCACCTGTGTCATTTGAAATAAACATCGTTTGCAGAGAGAGAGAAAGAAAGAGAGAGAGATGTAGAATGTAAACAGAATAGTTGTTCATGTTAATATACATAACTCCCTTTCCAGAAATTTTACCTTTAAATAATTTAATATTTCCACAGCCAGAGAGAGAGAGAGAGAGAGAGAGAGAGAGTTATACAGATTTACGATGTAATTTCCATCAGGTTTACTAAATCTTGATGATTATAATGAGTTTAGGACATAATTCTGTTAAAGATAAAATGGACACAGTATGACAGAAATAAAAATACATTTGACTGTAACTGTATAAAACACCCCCTAGCTCTTTTCCCTGCAAAAAATACGTAAGTAAATTAAATAGCCATATATTATACATACTCTTATGCTAACACCATAGTTGAATTCTGAATGCTCACATTAGAATAAAACTTTTTTTAAATCATTAGAATAATTTAATAATTATTTTTATATGAACACATTGCTAACTAATGTCATAAAAATTGTTATAAAATTTCAAAATTAATTTGAACACAGTGGAAAAAAAACTAAGTCCAAATTAGGTACATAAAAAGTACATCCTTATTTTTCTGATTCTGCCAAAAAAGTTTAAGTCCAAATTAGGTACATAAAAAGTACATCCTTATTTTTCTGATTCTGCCAAAAAAGTTTAAGTCCAAGAAAAGTACATTTTTAGTACATTGAGAAAAAACTAAGTCCAAATCAGGTACAAAAAAAGTACAGTGGAAAAAAACTAAGTTCTATAAAGTACAAAAAAAGTACTGTGGAGAAAAACTAAGTTCAAATAAAGTACAAAAAAAGTACATCAGCTTTCAGAGGCTCTCTGGCCAAGTACAAAAAAGGTATACTTTTTCTGACCTTTTTCTAAAAAGCACAAATTTAATACTAAAAAAGTACAATAAAAGTATACTTTTTTGTACTTTATTTCGGTATGGGCTTACTTGAATTCTTTAATTTGGTGTGAGCATGAGGTCTAAAGGGTACTCTCTCTAACAGCATTCTTGAAATCGTATCCACAACAGTTTAACTTCGACCAATATTATGACTTTTGATATCGGATATATCATGTTTGTTGCAATTATGTTTGTAAAACGTGTCATACTACAGAAACATAAGTGTTTTGCTACATTACCATCTTAAAAATGGCTTTAAAATCATTTAATATACAATATAACTAGGTAAATAAAATAAACAAATTATATAATAATTCAAAAAATCCAAATGTATTTACAATAATGATGAACAATCTTCATTAGTTGCAATCAGTAAGTAGAACAATACTTTTATAATAAACGCACAGAAATGTGTTGTGTATGTTTCGAATTTGAAGCTTTCCACTAGCAACTGGTGGTACCTCAATAGGAGTGTAAAATTCTCTGAAAGGTATATTATGAACATATTACATATGGCTGTGTATTCTTTTTTAGCGGCTTTGGCGGAATGCAGCAATCACTAAATCAAGTACAAAGCTAAAAGTCTTGTACATAAACATAAATAAGAATATCTACGCTAACTTATTCAAAAGTCAATTTCCACCAAATATTGTACAAGCTAAATATAATACATTTACAGCATTAAAGAAACAAATCTCTTTGAAGGTATTGCCCTGCATAAGAAAAATTTGAATCCCCTACACTAAGGATGCTCTGTGCCAAGTTTCACTTTGGTTCTGGAAAATGATATTGTGAAATTTTAGACAATGATGATAATGGATAAAGTTATGTTTTTAAAAAATTTACTGGTTCCTTTAGCTCAGATGGGCTAATAAGTATGCAACAGGCACAGTTTTGGAGTTGACATTGAAATGCGACTGGACATCTCTTCAATCTTGTTTTAGAAAACTACATGTACATGCCCTATGTACTGAATTCCTTGGAATCATACACATGTTTATGCCTTTAATTAGTTGTATGTGCCAAAACAACAATTTTTTTTTTACATTATACTGTAAAAAATACACATACAAGTATTACAAGATCTTATATTCCTGCTGAAGACAGAGGATCTATCTTAATCATTAGAATAAGTAAGTCTAAACTTTGAAAGGGAAGACCTTAATAAAGAGGTCAACATGCTACACAAACAAAATATTATTATATTTAAAAATAACATTTATTCCAATGTAATTACTGGTACATGTATTTCTGTTACAAAACTATTTCACTTGAAAAACTGAGAGCAATTGATATGTTCATATTTGTGGATTTATGTTGTCAAATCAAAATTTAAAAATGATACACAGTGTGTTTAAAAATTGTCTTCACAAACCAAAACTTGACTTATTTTCACTATGCTGTTTATTCCATGTCACATCCAAACAGATGATCTTCTGGCAAATCATGGTCATGCTTGGTATCAAAATTCAGTATTCAGATGAGTCTCACCTATCCAAAAGAAATTGAAATTTTTTAATTTATAATTCTTTTACTAATAAAAAGTGCAATTCATGAGATTATAAATTAGATTATCAAATTGGGAGATAAGATATTGTCACATTTTCTGTGTATAATTTGTAAATTTTAATGTACTCTTTCATCAATTAAAAGAAGTTTACACCAATTAAG
>NW_026934808.1:0-61137 GCF_032062105.1 Saccostrea cuccullata
TATCGTCATTTAGCACCCGGAGCAATCTGCAACGTCAAAAAATACATATGTCAACGCTTCTTTCTGGAGAAAATATTTCAATTACCAGGATCAAATTCTTAAATTCAATGAAACTGTTATAGTTATAAATGTGAAATATCTAATTAATTACTACGATATGATCCAACATTAAAATATGTAAACAAAGTATATGCATGTACAGGTATAAAATTATAATTATTTGAAAACACTACATTTCTATGGGCTTTTCGTCTGTTTTCTCTAATGAAGTTGCACAATGGAGTTCTTGCCCATTTCTTTGCCATGACTTTTATTTTAGTTACTGTTATTCACATATACTTAGAGAAACCGTTTTAGTCATTTTAAATACTTAGGACGAGAAAAAGTTTCCTAGTGTACCAAACATTTATGACTGGTACATTTCTGTGAGAGTGAATTCAGAATCAAAACACTTGAACATAGTCCTGTGCGCCGCCTCTGCCAAAGCAGCTGCCATTTTTCAAAAAGTCGGATTTCAACCCCATGTATATAAAACGTTGTAAAATTCATATTTATCAAAGAATACACACCAAAATTTGAGGAAATATAGTAAATAAAACTATATTGAGAATTTTTACCTCCATTAAAAAAATACAGAGTAGTAATCACTTTTCCGTATGATTTTATATATAATATGCCAATTTATAATTGTAACTTTTGGGTATTGCGTCGCCTTCCTACACTAGACAATGAAATGGGTCTTTTAAATTAGATTAATTTGTGTAGTTTCTCCATATTTATCCATAAATTTATTTAATAGTGTTGGTTTAATCTATATACGAAGTTTCATTAATGTATGACATAAGGTTCCTTCAATACAACGCTTGTCTACGGAATTTTGGGACAACCCTCGTATACTGGTTATATGGAACTTCCAAATGTAATAATAACTTTTTATCTCGTTCTTTTTATATTTTCTGAAATACCCACATGCATGTGTATTTACAGAAAACGATATACATGGATATAAAAATTCGTTTATCAACCAGTTGATTGCGATAAAAATAGATTGATTTTTACAAAGTTACCTATTTCAACGCTTGAAGGGCGGTTGCAAAAAACATAAAATTTTATTGTACAGAGAAGTATTGGAAAATCTTTATACTGCTAGGAGAAACACATAATACGCAAGTCCGTAGGTAGCGATTTCAGTTGGGAAGAGGGGTGTCACAGCAAAACATTCTCATTCGGGGAAACTATCATCTACCGAAAATTCCTTGACATGCAAAAAAAAGTAATGAGATTTTTTTTTATTTATTCAGGAGGCTCAAGCATTTATTTAGAAACAAAATTAGAAAAAGTAACAAAAAATATTTATGTCATTGTCTCGTGACTGCATGAACAGTCATGAGACAGGGATGTCAATATGAATTTAACATAAAGATGAGAAAAGGTAAAAGAATTACAAATCAGGTTCAAAAATATAAAGATTTGCATACAAAAAGAATGTTGTATTTTGATTTTAATGGCAAAAAGCTCGATCGATCGATCCAAATTAAGCGCATTGGAAAAGCGCTATAAAAGAAAGTCAAACGCATAATTCAATATGGGTTTATTAGATTTAATAACTGTCTAAAAGTCTGTACTAAAGCACAATGCAAGAAAAACTACATATACTTGCAACGTCATCAGCATTCTAAAGCAACAGTTATAATGACTCACTAATAGTGTTACATTCGTATCAGCATTGATCATAGGGAAAACAAGAAAAAAACCTTGCGGGAAACATTTAGCATAATAAAATTTAACTTCAATTTTGTTAAAAATAGCTACATGTAAACGGTTATTCTGTACAAAAAAATTACATAAAGGTAGGGGGTTTTAATGTGAATATTATGACCAATTTTATTTGTATGTTTATTTTCATTTTGTAATTTTTGTATACATGCACTTAATATTTTATTTGAACATAAATAAAATTAGTATTTCCATATAAGTGATAAGTAGGTGTAAAGGTGTATAGGGGGCACTAACAGAGGACAGCTTCAAGCAACTTAGCATTTATCATATTAAAAAAGGGGCCAATTTGATTGTTCAAAACTATGAAAATTCTTTCTCTCTCATACGTTTTACTTATAAATTTCTTGTTTTCATCTGTTTTAATTAACTCATTTCTTATTGAAAGTTTTTAACATCATACCAGTTAGGTAAATACATAATTATATGAATGCTTTGAGTATAGCATAGACATCGAGACTGGGCGAAGGGCCAGGGGAGGGGATGGAGGGGCTAAGCCCCCCACTTATTTTGGAAAGATTTCTACATCGTATAAGCATTGAAAATGCAGCATACCCCTTTTAGGTTTATTGCTCCCCTCCCCCGTTTGTTACCGACACCTATGTATTGGAAAGATAAAGATTTGGACTGGGGGATCTTATACCCGTCTTCTCCTCTTTTCGACGGGAGTAAATCAATTTATTTTTGAGGTTAGGGTTAGGCTTAGTTTTTTGAAAGATAAATAAGTAAAATAACAAATAAAATCTTTCCATGACTAAAATATGATTTTTTTTCAAAGTGCGTTAAGAGTCTCCATGGTAAAATATATTGATGTAGAATCTTAACGCACTTTGAAAAAATTTTTCAAAGTGCGTTGAGTTGGTCCAAACTTAACGCACTTTGAAAATTTTCTTCAAAGTGCGTTGATATTGTCCCAGTTTTAACGTACTTTGAAATTTTTTTCAAAGTGCGTAATTTTTTCAAAGTGCGTTGCCACAAACGTCAAAGCTTGTAAATACCAGCTCGCTCTCCAGCGTTTCCAACCCATTCGAATAGTCTAGAATAATCTTGAGGCCATAGTTAAATATCTTTTAAATAAGGTATTAAAGAAGAGAGAAAAACTAAGCACTGTATCTCAGTTTTTAAATCCTACGTTTAGATACAATTAGATCTTGGTTTATATTAGCTTAAATGACTGAACTCGGTAAACTAAATTCAATTTTCAAAACATTATTTGTTGAATATATTCAAGACTTTCTTTTTTCAATATTGAATGAGAAAATGATTAAATCATCAATTACAGGTTATATTTTTTTAACATGTTCATTATATATTTTAATTGGGTTTTTTATTATTAGGGGTTTTTTTGGCTTGAAGGTAGGGTTATTAAATAAAAAATAGGTAAGAAGAAAATACTCACATGCAGATGTTTAGAAATGGAAAACATGCAAGCAGTACAAGCATTAAGTGCCGACGTTTATTTGATGGATCCACGTGGTAGAAAAGAGGATAAAGCACCAAGAAATATGAGAGAATTATAGGAATAATGGTTAAAGCCAAATATATGAGAGCGGTTACTCTTTCCTCACGCTCCAAAAAATAGTAAACCATGAACAAATTTCGGAAGAGATCGAACATATATAAAAAGATTAGAATTGCCGTTGCAATCACCACAACACATTTCCCAGTGTTATTGCATATTGATTTGCATATAGGGGTTTCCAATTCTTTTTCACTAGAAGTGTAGTTATTCCGTTCAGTAGACACTTTTATGGTTTGCAAGTTTCTATTTGATTTAGTTTCAGATATGTTAATGTCGAATTCAAGAAGGATCTTCAGTTTTTCCTTCAGGATGCCACAAAACAGAAGGAAAATGAAGAAGAGGATGGTGAATGATCCAAGAGCAAGCTCGACACACGTGATCTGTTCCTGTGAAAAACCGAAGTTTTTTGCAGGGAAAACTGAAAGAATTGTGAAACAGATAATCTAAAAGGTGATACATTTCCTTTAAATATGCAAAGTTTATAAAAGAAATAAATTTCAAAAATATATGTGTCAAAAATGACTCACCTGAGCTGTTCATTTCAACCATTTCAATTGTACGTTGTGAAATTGACACACTGGAAAATAATTTCTAAAACAACACAACGCTTAATTGAAGATTGCAGCTATAACGACGAAGGATGATTGAGAGTCAAATTATGTTAAAAGATAGAAATCGTCAAATTGATATGAATCTGTTTTTAGCTCACCTGAGCCGAAGGCTCAAGTGAGCTTTTCTGATCACATTTTGTCCGTCGTCCGTCCGTCCGTCCGTCCGTCTGTCTGTCTGTCCGTCTGTCCGTCTGTAAACTTTTCACATTTTCGACTTCTTCTCAGGAACCACTGGACCAATTTTGACCAAACTTGGTACAAAGCATCCTTAGGTAAAGGGAAATTTAAATTGTTAAAATTAAGGGCCAAATCCCCTCAAAAGGGGAGATAATCAAGAAAAGAAAAAAAAGGGTGGGGTCATTAAAATATCTTCTTCTCAAGAACCACTGGGCCAGAAAAGCTGAAACTTATGTGAAAGCATCCTGGGGTAGTAAAGATTCTAAATTGTTCAAATCATGACCCCTGGGGGAAGGGCGGGGCCACAATAGGGAATCAAACTTTTACATAAAAATATATAGGAAAAATCTTTGAAAATCTTCTTCTCAAGAAACACTGAGCCAGAAAAGCTGAAACTTACGTAGAAGCATCCTAGGGTAGTGTTGATTCTAAATTGTTAAAATCATGACCCCCGGGGGAAGGGCGGGGCCACAATGGGGAATCAAAGTTTTACATAAAAATATATAGGAACAATCTTTGAACATCTTCTCCTCAAGAACCACTGAGCCAATCTCCCATGCAGAGTTGTCGTTCGTTTCTCTCTCAAACACCTCTGCGATGGGCTCACGTCAAGATTTTTGACATAACGTATAAAACGTGATATTTGAAGGATTATTTCAATTTAAATTAATAGCTTTGTATTGATTTAGTAAATATCTTTCTCAAAACTCAGACATAGGCATAGAAATTGAATTAAAATGAATTAAAACAAACGCACTATTTCTCGTGTTTAACACTGTGTATACGCGAGCCAACGACAGAGGTGAATGTATGAGCCGATGGTAGAGAGTGCCACTGAGCCAGAAAAGCTGAAACTTATGTGGAAGCATTCTGGCGAAGTATAGATTCTAAATTGTAAACATCATGACCCCCGGAGAAAGGGCGGGGCCACAATGGGGAATCAAAGTTTTACATAGAAATATAGAGGAAAAATCTTTGAAAATCTTACTGGGCCAGAAAAACTGTAACTTATGTGCACATGGAAGGATCCTGGGTTAGTGTAGATTTCAAAATGTCTAAATTATTATCAGTGGGGTAGTGTTGGGATGCATTATGTGCTACATGTACAAGGGGGAAATCTGGTAAAGAACAGAATGGTCAAAGCTTCTAAGGTGAGCGATGTGGCCCATGGGCCTCTTGTTTTATAATTATAACAGCTTCCGATGTCTCTATACCATAGTTAAGGAAAAAAGGGCACACAAAAACATATTACGGCGCACACTAAAGCCCAATATTTATTCCACATTTTAGAATTCATTCTTAATAATTGATATTATATACTGGTTATATGGAACTTCCAAATGTAATAATAACTTTTCATCTCGTTCTTTTTATATTTTCTGAAATACCCACATACATGTGTATTTACAGAAAACGATATACATGGATATAAAAATTCGTTTATCAACCAGTTGATTGCGATAAAAATAGATTGATTTTTACAAAGTTACCTATTTCAACGCTTGAAGGGCGGTTGCAAAAAACATAAAATTTTATTGTACAGAGAAGTATTGGTACATCTTTATACTGCTAGGAGAAACACATAATACGCAAGTCCGTAGGTAGCGATTTCAGTTGGGAAGAGGGGTGTCCCAGCAAAACATTCTCATTCGGGGAAACTATCATCTACCGAAAATTCCTTGACATGCAAAAAAAAGTAATGAGATTTTTTCTATTTATTCAGGAGGCTCAAGCATTTATTTAGAAACAAAATTAGAAAAAGTAACAAAAAATATTTATGTCATTGTCTCGTGACTGCATGAACAGTCATGAGACAGGGATGTCAATATGAATTTAACATAAAGATGAGAAAAGGTAAAAGAATTACAAATCAGGTTCAAAAATATAAAGATTTGCATACAAAAAGAATGTTGTATTTTGATTTTAATGGCAATAAGCTCGATCGATCGATCCAAATTAAGCGCATTGAAAAAGGGCTATAAAAGAAAGTCAAACGCATAATTCAATATGGGTTTATTAGATTTAATAACTGTCTAAAAGTCTGTACTAAAGCACAATGCAAGGAAAACTACATATACTTGCAACGTCATCAGCATTCTAAAGCAACAGTTATAATGACTCACTAATAGTATTACATTCGTATCAGCATTGATCATAGGGAAAACAAGAAAAAAACCTTTCGGGAAACATTTAGCATAATAAAATTTAACTTCAATTTTGTTAAAAATAGCTACATGTAAACGGTTATTCTGTACAAAAAAATTACATAAAGGTAGGGGGTTTTAATGTGAATATTATGACCAATTTTATTTGTATGTTTGTTTTCATTTTGTAATTTTTGTATACATGCACTTAATATTGTATTTGAAGATAAATAAAATTAGTATTTCCAATGATGGGAATCAATAAACAACTCTAATAAAAAAAAAACTATAGTTTACTATACTTTACTCTAGTAAATCAATAGTGGTAGAGCGTTCGCTTCGTGATCGGGAGGCCCGTGTTCGATTCTCGATCGCGGCGCCGCGTCATACCTAAGACGTAAACAAAGGTAGTGACTGTTCCTTCGCCAAGCGCTCGGCACTAGAAGTGAAAGTCACGGGTCTTTCGGATATGACCTTAAAAATGTAGGTCCCGTGTCACGGGAGGCGTTGGCACGATAAAGAACCCTCACTGCTCAATGGCCCTGAGTGCCGAGCATAGGTCTAAATTTGAAGCCCTTCACCGGCATCGGTGACGTCTCCATATGAGTGAAAAATTCTCAAGAGGGACGTTAAACAATATACAATCTAGTAAATCAAAGTATTTTAGAATAATTTTCTGGTAGATTTATTTTTTATAAATTCCTTAGTTATTTTTCTGATTTTGAAAGAACCCTTTTTTGAATACTTACATACTTTTTTTTCAAAAAGTATATCATGGTATGTTATTTTAGAAACGTTAAAATCCTTAATCTTCTGCAGCTTCGAGGTCACATTGTAAAAAGTCATGATATATTCAGAAAGGTCATTTCGCATGCAGTGTATTATACATGTATAATATGAAAGCAGAATCTAAATAACCAATTTAAAATAATGGTAAAACTTTAAGAAGAAGGTCAAACTTCAAGGGGTAGGTCACAGGGTAAAACATCACAGTATTTTTAAACTCCTTGTCACTGGTATTGTACATAAGAAATGATGTGAAAAGCTCTATCTCTTCTCGTTCAAAAGAGCGATGACCAAGGTTAAGGTTTTGTCTACAGACGAATGAAATTATATATCTCCTGGCTTTCGCAATTCATCTGAAATGGAACAGGTCAACGAGAGTCTTCGAATTTTAAGTTCCATTGCTTCTTCTCTGAAAGGCGAGAAAGCGCTGTATTTAGTCTGAAGCAAACTGTGGCATTTAGAGCCTCGGTCGAACTCTCGTCTCGGACGTCAATTATCCTCCCGGTGACGAGCCCCAGGGCTGACACTGACGTCTGGTCAAGGGAACTGTCGTGATGGAAAACCACCGAGCCAGAATCGCCTTCAGCAGAGAATGGGTGATCACCTGAGTCTAAACTGGAGACTAGGAATAAAAAAGGGAATTTTTCTTGTTCATCCCCCAACAGCTTATAATAAAACTCTGGGCTCAATATCCGACCATCAGTAAAGTTAGACGTGGCTCCCTTTTTATGTACGACAGCGTTTGACGGTACGAGTCCTTGGTGAATATTAACGTTGCATGGATCTTCCATTCTATTCAAAAAGGTCGTATTGCAGTGTCTTTCTTTGCCTTTATCTATTTGGAAAACTGCAAAATCGTGGAGAGGTTTTTCATCTGAATAAATGCATTCACCGACTTTTGAGAGTTTGGAAGTGTCTGGAGATAAAGTGTACACTTGTTGTTTCTCTTGAGTTAAAGCATGATGACAAGTTAATCCATAGACTTCGCCTTCGCCATCGTCTTTCAGTAGAGCACCAACCGTGGCATAGGAAAATTGTGTATTGTCAGTTTTCTTATTTAAATAAATTTTATCTCCTTGTTCTACATAATTTTGAATTTTTATTTTATCGCATACGATTTTGAGTGACATCTAGTTAAAAAAAATCGGACAAAGTTTATATAATTCAGATTTCAGCGACTCGATTTCTGCAATATTTTCTATGAATACCCTTAAGTTTGATAAATCCAGGATACCAAAACCACGTATACCAGGTTTTCTAAAAAAAAAAAGAAAAAAAATTTAACAACTTATTATAAAATATAATTTTTTTTGTAAATAATGAAAATATTCAGATATTCAATATTTCATTCTTTGCAAATGAAAAGATATATTATTTAATTTTTTTATTGAACTCAGCTTATGCCAAACGATGAATTATCATTGATAAATGTATGAAAAGCATAGAAATCAAAACATACTGAAACAGAAATTCTTTCACAATCTGGGGAATTTCATTTGTTGAGTTCATTTCTGGAGACATTTGTGATAAAACTGAAAGGCATCTATTCCTTATTTCTGGTATATTTCCTCCCTTTGATCCTTTAAATTCATCAAGAAGCCCTTGAATATATTCCTTCAAAGGGGTTTCTAGGAAAGAGATAAGCTCTTCACGAATGTTTTCTTTTTCCAGTAAATGATACTTTGATTTAGTAGGGACCTCACATCGTCTGAAGAATTGGTTTCGGATTACGAAAACCTTTGTCCTTGCAGCTAATTGTATGGAATCTATGAACTTGTCAATAGAAAGGAAAACAAGGTTATACATGTATTTATTTTCTTAAAAATTATCTGTTATATGAGGAGCGAAATGATTTTTTGTTTGTAAAAATAAACGTACCTCATCGATTTGATATAAAGACTCGTCCTTACTTTGAAAATATATCAGGGCTGATACAGGCCATAGTTTTTCATCTCTGGAACAGTATCCGTCTATAAAATACAGTAAAATAAATCCTCGGAAGTCTCATTTTTCTCATGATTGTGCCTGTCTTGTAAAGAAAATTAGAATAGCTTCATTTCGAAAGTCATATAATTTATATAAAATACTAGTAGTTTTTCTTTCAATTCAACTGATCATTAAGAAAAAAACATGCCTTTTTCAACACTTGTTTGTCCACAGACACCTGAAAAATAGTTGCTGTAATCTACTTTCTTCTTCAGAGATTGTCTTAGGCACCAACTTTGCAAATATACATGAACTCTTAGTCTATCATGCCATTACTTCACTATCTAATATAATTTCGGTTAATTTATTGATTTTACGGTAGATAAAAATAACCAAGAAACAATTCTTGTTAATACACAGGGTGTCCTGTTTCGAGAGAGATTTTAAACACGAATACAACATTTCAAATGAAGTAAATGATACAAAAGGCAAATCAGTGAGATTTTTGTTTTAGAAGACGGCTGCATTTCATTCTATCAATGACTTGGGCAAAAGTGTGGTGCTGTCACTGACATTTAATTTAATACACATTAGATGTGGTGAAAAATGCTCATTGAACGCTTTGACCTAGACTTAGTGCTACACGTATGTATATATGTGTATATGTTTTTTTTGTTTTTAGTTTTTATCAATATTTTGTAATAAATACTTTTAAAATTTCATTTTCACTTACTTAGAAAACATTGAATTGCTGCTCAGGTAAATTCCGGAAATGAAAACAAAATTATGTCGGAAATGAAAAAAAAATGTCGGAAATGAAAAAAAAATATTTCGGAAATGAAATAAAAATTGTTCGAAATGCTTTGCATTTTTCCGGAAATGAAATGCAGCGTAGAAGGCTCTTATAAATTAATAACGATACACCTGTTCATGGGATTTTGCTAACTAGTGTGATTGGAATGTCGTGGTTTCGAACAATAATATTTCATGATGATTTTTTTAAAAAAAATTTTGTTTATTCAAAATGATAAATGAATTAAATAATTCAGAAATATATAACTACACTCTATTTATTAATCATACACATATCTACATTTTTTGTCGGGTAAAAGCTTAATTTCATGGGGAAAAATGTGTTAAATTTTTGATTTTTTAAAATGTTTTAGAGTTTGAAAATGTTGCGTAAAGGGGGAGGGGGAATAATTTTATGTAAATTTTCAATCAATATTAATGAATAATTAGGAAAAATGATATAAAGGGTACAACAAAAAATTATATTTTAAAAGCAATGATAAAAATCACTTTGATTTCATTAATCATTTTAATTTTATTTTTAATCATTCATTAGATTTCCGAAAATCAAAAATATCTAAATTAAAATAAATTGAATGAATTTATCTGATTTATCGAATATTGCTTATCCAGGTAGACACAGGTAAGTTTACCTGTATCCCTAAGAGGGTCCCTTAATTGAGTGTGATAATTACGTACACGTAGTTGTTGTTTTTTTGCGAGAAGCCATTCAGGGGACGCACCCTTGATATTACCCGTATGTATTCGCCTTAAACAGGTCGAGGAAACTACCTTATATGGATATTTTTGCGATTGCGCACAGGGGTGCTCACAGCAAACAATGGTCTATTCCAGTGAATGGGCCGAAAAGCATGATGGTCTACTACATGTTTATTTTTACTACAAACACGTGGGTCAGGGAAATTTAGGGCGCAATTTCAAATGAATCAGGAAAGTCAGTTAACAATGTTTTGAAATGTGTTTATGAAATATACAAAGTTTAGGTACTAATCAAGATTCCCTATGCTCACATTAACAAACACATTCAGTTTTCCTTGTTAAATTGTACTTTGAAATACCGCTAACAAAGTCTTCACAATAAAAGACTCAATTTTTTTAAACTCGATATTCATTAATTTGCCATATAACTGGTTAAATTAGTTGTTGCTCAGTTAGTTGTTACTAGAAATTAAATGTTGCATTTTATAAACAAAAAAAATTAAGTTGCACTTTATCTTTATTATTTTCCTGTTATGCAAGTCCTCATGCATATTGATTATAGAATATGAGTAGCATATATTTCGAAGTTGTATACGTTGTTAACATTGACAATACGTGAGCACACCTCAGAATTGTTTCACTCATTGTTTTTGGACCAAGGAATAGTCACTTGAAATTGACTTTTCACTGACAGTACAGCGCGGGGAAAGCTGTCAACAAACGGACTTGTACAATTGAGTGGAGAAAACCTTAATTTTTATAATTGTATAACATTTGTATATAAATGTGAGCATGGAATTAGTAGATAATGATGTTCATATATATATATTGTGTTAAGTGTGTAAACTGCTTTGAAAAATGCATCACATGCAACACACGTGTAGTATTTTTGTAGTAAACCATAATGTAACTCATTGAGCTGATTGGTCGATTTGTCAGTCACGTTGGTTCCTCACTTAACATGTAAATTTATTCCGACGTCACAGAAAATAGTTTCCTCGACCTGTTAAACAAGAATTTTCCTACCAAAACGTATGTTTTTGCATAAAAAATGACAATGAGTCATTTTTCTACGGGATCATTTTTTCTACAATGCATACGGAGAGAAAAACGACCCAAGGCTATAATTTCTACGTAGAACATTGAACAGGGGGGGGGGGGGGCACTTTTCGTCGTTACACCGGCTTGGCGCAGTGATCTGCTCCAGAGTTGATTCTTACGTCTTGGGATTGAATCCAACCTTGGGACGTGGAGACGGTTCCTTCGGATGAGACCGTATAAATTGAGGTCCCGTGTCGCATTAGGCATTGGATCGAAATAAAAACGTCACTGCTCAACAATAGCCGAGTATAGGACAAAAGAACAAGGTTCACTTTTGCCTTATTTGGCCCTGTGAATTTCTGAAAAACCGAAACTGCTTAGTTTTAGTTAACAATGCATAGAATATCACTCAGATATTTGGCGATTGCGTATATATCCAAAATGACGTAATTTTCTGGCTAGTCAATGCATTATGACGTCAGGAAATGCGTCAATTTCCTCACATTCTGAAAAAGTCCACAAAAACGGTCAATTTTTAAAGCTATTTTTCGATATTTAATATAGAGCGCAACCTCTGATCTAAAATATGCAACTAGTAAATGATAGAACTGTTTCTGAGGATTAAAAGACGTGTTTAATTTTTAGATCAGAGGGTGCGCTCATATTATTTTTTTCATTGAAAGTACTCAAATATCCCTATTCTATTTACCGTAAAATTCAAGAACATTGCAACTTCAAGAAGCCAGTTCTCTAAGACCTGGACTTTTAGGAGAATTTTTTTTATAGGAAATGAAAGCACCTAGTCTCTACTTTATTTTAATATTTCAAATGGAAAATCAAGTGGTAGTCAATCAATTGGTATATCTACAGGGCCATTTTATGCATAACATGAACCGAGCTCTTTACAGCCCTCCAGCGGCAAGTGTTGGCGTCTCCATATGAATGAAAAATTCTCAAAAGGGAGTTAAACAATCAATCTTTTGATGGTACGTATGCAACATCGGAGACAATCCTGCAAAAAAGATATAAAACAGAACCTTTTGAAGAAGTAATTAAAATCTCTGCTTCTGTTGTAATTTCTCCGGCTAGGTAAATTCGAACTCTTTTGACACCTAAGAGTGCACGGGTTTCCTCGGTTGATCTAAGGGCTCTGATCTTTTCTGCAATGTTACTGACTAGGTGATGGTGGTAACAAAGCCGTGGCAAACTACTGATCGCATACCATTTCTCTTCATACAGAACAGGACAACCTTCTGAAGTATTAATGATGATCGAATAAGATTTTTATCAAATTGCCAAATTCAATTCAAAACTTATCGAAAAGATTAATTGAACAATTTTAGTTTCATATTTTAATTAAAAAAATATATATAGCACCTTTATAAAAGCATATTAATATATTCTCAAGTTCTTAATATATAATACATAGCATAAAAATTGTTGAAAATATAATTTACATAATGTAAATGATGTAAAAAAAATCTTACATGTAAGAATTTCTTTATTTTTAGCTTTCTTTTCTCACCAGATTTAGATTTCTGTTTTCTGTCAATTTCTACATTTTTGCTTCGTTTCTCTGAGTCAGTAAACGTTTTTGATACCTGTCTCTGAAATTGAAATGTTCTTTTTTGTTATATGTATTCAAAATTAAATGTTGAGGAACTAGATATGGTTTCCCTCATATATAAGGTATATGTTTCACTGGCAACAGAATTCTTGATGAAAAATTAAAAAAAAAAATAGAAACACACTGGTCTTATGACTCTAAATAGTAAACATTTTCTGAATGAGGGACAAAAATAGCCCAGCCCGTATATATTTATTTTGAATTTTTTTTTTGAGATCATCACACCGCATATGAGTAAGACATAAGAGAATCTGTCACGTTGATCTTTAAAAAGAAGGAAACAAAAATAACAAAAGAATTATTTGATACTTGCTTTTGATTGGACCTTAGACAGAGGAGAATATGCAAAGAAGGCCATTCTATAAAAGACTATTGTTTACTGTAATTAGAGATATATTTACATGTAAAGAAACAAAATACAATTCTAGATTATAGGTTCAAAATGTGAGATAAATAATTTTGTCCTTAGTACAAGTTTTATTTCATTATTCACCGTATTGAAAATACATTATTTAACATTTGTAAAAACGTACATTATGAATATTTATTTCATTGTTCTGTGTACTCGAAGAAGTATTTGACCATAATAATGATTCTTTGCCTGAAATAAACACAAAATAAATCATGTAACCTTTCTTGAAGTTTTCTTATAACTGACATATTGATTTTGAAATTTTGAAATTTATTTAGATATACCGTAAAATATTCATTATTAAGTAAAATAACTGTTTATGGTAGAACGATTAGTATACTTGTAAATAAAGAAAATATGCACTCTTTATAATGCTTCATCACTTACCCTTCAATGCTGCATCACTTACCCTTTAATTTTCTAGTCAATTAGCTGATTGAAATAGGCATTTCGCTATAACACTTCGAAGCCACTTTGTTTATCATTCTTTCTCAGGGAAATAGCTTTAAGAAAGCCAAGTGTATCTTACCTTAGTTAATGTAAATACGAGGTAAAGCTGCATTAATATTTAATTTATATAGAAACAGGTAACAAGGAAAAACGAAGGCTATAAAACAAACATAAATTTCTCATACTTTTAATTGAGGAAAGTATCAAATTTTAGGGAAGTAAATGTTATTCAATGTATGTTTATTATTCATTATAAGTAAATGTTATTGTGAACAAGGAAAAAAACCCTTTATTTTGTTTATAAACAGATGTTTCTGCCCATCTTTTGTGCAATTAACCTTAAGATGTCAAAAAATTACCTTTAAGATAGTATACATATCAGAAAATAGAATTTCAATGCATTAATGTGCATGTAATGTGCAACTGAAATAAATACTGTAGATTCCTTATCATACGCGAGGAATTAATTTCCGCGTAATTTCGCGAAAAGAACCACTCGCAAACTAATATTACTCGCTTTTATTTTTATGGTGTTGAAATCCATGTTACCTCTGTCGATCAACCGTCCATTCGCGAAATATTATTCTCGCGATTTGACATTAAAGAGCCAGTTCGCGACAATTAGTACTTGCGAAAAATTAGGAATCTACAGTACCTTTAAAGATTTTCAGGTGCAATTTCTCATTTTTAATAAATACACATTTAGATACCTGCCTCTCGTCTTTGAATACTTCCTCTTCGTTTATTGCTATCTTTTCTATCCTATAACATAGCTACAAAAGTCGTTAGCAGAGATGTTAACGCTATACCAATGTGTATTTATGGGACAATAGCCCTGGATATCAGAAGGCTGTCAGTTTTAACGTTGGTTCTGTTGGCATTTGTTTCCGTTAGAAGTTTTTGTACGTCTGTTCGCTTTTTGCATTTTTTTTCATAGCCTTATGAAAACCATATAATTTGATACAGGAAAATTTTAATATGAGCTGTGTAAAATTTACTTTTGGAAGCATCCTTATTTAAATCTTGTTCAAATATGTATATTAAAGAGACATCGTGACGCACAAAGTGGAAATGACAAATGTAGAATTTTTCCATCATCCGTGTAAATTGTGTTCAACTCCCAAAATTATAAAGTTTCAGAAAATAACGGGTTTCAGAACTTAATCAATCTATTTTTATGTAGAAAAAATTTAAGTAAAAATAATTTCAATTTCAATGTTTTTAATTTCAATGTTAACGACAAGAGATTGACTAGCATACGAGTCTTTTGAAATTCACTCCAATCGCTTATTTCGATGGCTCTTTAACATTCAGAACAAAACAAACGCATATGATTATACATGTAAGTACCTTTGATCCTATCAGTTCACACGTCTCCAAAACGTTTTCTTTTAGGGGCTTGTTTTATCATTTATTCCTCTTTCTTGAATCTCCCAGGGAATTCAGTGACTATGTAGATACATTAGACCAAATTCATTGAAACAACGCAATTAGTTAATTATATGTAAATGTTGAACACGTTTCAAATAATTAAGAGTCAAAATCAGCAAGCATCGAGCATTGAATTGAAAGTCAAAATTTTATTTTTTCAAGAGCTTTTGTTATATAAAAGATTTTGTCCCACCTAATGCTAAAACAGAATTAAATTTGTTTTGAACGTATGATGTTTGTAACTCTTCAAAACACCCTTCCGCACTTCATCCAGACATTCCAAAATTGGTCGTGAAAGCTCACGAGGGGGAGAAATCTATTCAAGAAGTGAATGTAACAAACAAGTGTACAAAAATATGTAACACTCAAGGAAACACATCGAAATCTTGTGCCAAGATAATGTTAGTGAGAGTGTACCCCAAAGTAAGAAAGAACTTGTGATCTACTTGTAATCTATTGATGGTATATGTACTTTGCAGCTGCCTGATTTGATAGAGTGCAACGATATTCCTAACAACAGAGAGGAAATACCATCACCGGAAGTGGCACAGGGTTTTCCTCACCTGAAGGACATTGCACATTTCATACACCCAGTGGATGAAAGTATCGACATCGAGTTATTGATCGGTCGTGATCTCATTATGGCTCACCATGTATTAAACCACAGAATTGGGAATGATAACTTACCTTATGGACAACAACTGCCTCTTGGATGGGTTATTATTGGAAATGTCTGCCTTGGCATGATGCATAGCCCAGATGTCGTCAACGTCAACAAAACCACTATTCTAAGTAATGGACGTCCCACTATGATGATTCCTTGTGATAGCGAGATTAAGATTGACTTTGACACAATTTTTAGAAGAACTGATCAGGATGAGAAACCAGGATTATCAGTTGAGGATCAAGACTTTCTTAATATTATAGGCTCTGGAATACAGAAGACAGAACAAGGTCAGTGGATGGCTCCACTCCCTTTTCGATCTACCAGGAAAACCTTGCCGAACAACAAGAAAGCAGCTGAACGACGTGCAAGATCCTTTGATGCAAGTTTGAAGCACAAAGAACAGAAACGCAAGCATGTGATTGACTTTATGCAGAAGTTATTTGATAATAATCATGCAGAAGAGGCTCCAGATTTGGATAAAGGAAGCGAATGCTGGTATCTTCCGCTCTTTGGAGTATACCATCCCAAAAGGCCAGACAGCATAAGGATGGTTTTTGTTTCATCGGCCAAATTCTGTGATGTATCTCTAAATGATGTGCTGCTCAAAGGACGTGACCTTAGCAATAGTTTGCTAGGAATCTTCATGAGATTTAGAAAGGAAGCAGTAGCTGTAACGATGGATGTAGAACAGATGTTCTATAACTTCAAAGTGAACCCTGAACATAGAGACCTTTTGAGATTTTTGTGGCATGAGGACAATGATTTCAACCACCCACTCACCAGCTTCCGCATGACGGTACACGTCTTTGGAAATAGTCCGTCACCCTCTGTGGCCACTTATGGTCTGAGGAAATCAGTAGAGTCGTCCTGTGAAGACGTCAAAGATCTCATAAACAATAGCTTTTATGTTGATGATGGTCTATTGTCATGTTCCAGTGAAGAAAAAGCCATGAGTCTTGTACATAGGACAATGGATGCACTGAATGAAGGAGGAAAGTTGAGACTTCACAAATTCGCATCGAATAGCAGAACACTTCTAGATTCATTTCCCTCGAGTGACCTTGCCAAGAACCTGAAAGACCTTGACCTCGGTACAGCGTCACTACCACTACAGAGAAGTTTAGGACTTCTATGGGATACAGACTCAGATGTTTCTTGTTTAAAGTGTCAGATTAGCAGAAACCTTTCACCAAGCGTGGATCAGGTCTATCATCAATAGTATCTACGATCCCATAGGCTTTGCTCAACCAGTTATAATCAGGGGCAAAATATTGCTGAGAAATATGATCTCCTCTACATCAAAATTAGACTGGGATGATCCCTTACCTGACTCCCTCTACAAGGAATGGAAATCCTGGGTACAGTCGTTGCCAGAGTTAGAGGAGTTCCAGATTCCCAGACAGTACAGTTCCCAGTCATTCCAAGGTGCCCAGAAGCGAGAGGTGCATATCTTTGCAGATGCATCTTAAGAAGCCATCGCAGCCGTGGCATTCTTGAAGTTGTACGACATGAGCCCAGATTCCTGCACAACTAGTTTTCTACTGGGAAAAGCAAAGGTTGTTCCGTGTAGTGGACATACAGTGCCAAGACTTGAATTATGTGCTGCTGTGTTAGCAGTTCAGCTAGCAGATGTCATCTATGAACAGTTGAAGATAGACAGATAGTATTTTTCTTTCTATTCGGACAGTCAAGTGGTACTTGGGTACATAACGAATGAGACTAGAAAGTTCTTCATTTATGTAGGAAATCGAGTGAGTCGCATCAGAATGTCTAGTCATCCCCCGCAGTGGAACTATATAACATCGGAATGCAACCCAGCAGATGTTGCTACAAGAAGTGTGAAAGCATCTCAACTGGCAGACAGCATGTGGATCAAAGGACCAGACCTTGAAACAGAACCTCATTCAACATCTGCTCTAGACGATTACCCTCTAATCAACCCAGAGATAGATAAAGAATTGCAACCAGAAGAAAGATGCTTCAAAACAGAGGAGTTACAGAACGAGAGATCCATGTTTAAAGTTTCCACATTTACAAGGTTTTCAAACTGGAGAAAACTTGTGCGAACAATAGCTTATTTAAAGACTTTCATCAGAAAGTACACTGGTGTCAATACTTCTGACACAGATGAGAAACTTTACGCCACAGATATTATCGCCGAATCGGAACACTTCATTATTCAGACAGTGCAAAGGGAAGCCTATGGCCCAGAGATTCAAGGATTCTAGAGAAGGAAGATCACTGAACAGAAGCTCAATCTTATCTCTGTCTCCAGTGCTAGGTCCAGATGGTCTCTTACGTGTTGGCGGAAGGTTAAAGGGCAACAGATCTGTTGATGACTTATCGAAACATCCGATAATCATCCCTAAGAACCATCACCTGGCCAAGCTTCTCATTCACCATTTTCATTGCAAGGTTGCACATCAGGGTCGACACTTCACTGATGGAGCGGTGAGAGCTGCTGGATTTTGGATAGTGGGGTCCAAGCGTATGATTTCATCTGAAATCCACAAGTGTATCATTTGCCGCAAACTTAGAGGGAAACTTGGATGGCAACAGATGGCATGCTTACCAGATGACAGAGTGACTCCTAGTCCTCCATTCTCATAAGTTGGTCTGGACACGTTCGGACCATGGGCATTTGTTCACAGGAGGACCAGAGGAAGTTCAGCCAATCAAAAACGTTGTGCCTTGTTATTTACTTGTATGGTGACCCGTGCGATACATATCGAAGTCATTGAAGAGTTATCTAGTGCCGCATTTATTAACGCATTGAGGCGTTTCATCGCTATTAGAGGTCCAGTGATATAGTTTAGGTCAGATCGGGGAACCAATTTCATCGGGGCAACAGAGGACCTGTCCATCAATGCTGAGTTTGTGGAAAAAGGACCAGTTGGAACATTTCTGACTAATTCAAGAACCTCTTGGGTATTTAAGCCACCTCATGCCTCCCATATGGGAGGAGCATGGGAACGTTTGATAGGAGTGTCTCGGAGAATACTAGACTCTATGTTACTACAGAATCGAGTCGAGCTAACCTACGATGTCTTAGTGACTTTTATGGCCGAGGTAACAGCTATTGTGAAAAATAGGCCTTTATTACCTGTGTCAACAGATCCAGAGTCTCCTTGTTTGCTCACACCATCTACCTTGCTAAAAATGAAGACCACATCCGACATCCACCCCTTCCCAGAGTTTGGACCAAAGGACATACGTGCACATTGGAAGCGAGTGCAGTTATTAGCTGAAGAATTTTGGAAAGATGGAGAACAGAATACATACATACCCTTCAAGCGCGTCAGAAGTGGAAGGAAGTGCGTCCAAACCTGGAGGCTGGTGATGTCATCATGATGAAAGACAGTGGAAGTGCGCGTAATGACTGGCCTATGAGCATCGTGAAAAAGACATTCCCAAGTGACGATGGACGCGTCCGAAAAGTTGAGATATGTGTTGTGAAGGATGGTACACGCTCTTCTAATGTGAGACCTATATCAGAACTTGTTACTCTTTTGGAAGTGTAATGTTATTGATGTACATTATTGGTTAGATCATGCACTTTAGGTTGTGTTTGTATGTTTGAAATTGTACTGTAAACAAGATAGTAGTACATTGAAATTTATGTTAAATTTGTTTTAAAAAGTAGTGATAGTGATGGGACATCGGTTAATTTTCATAATCGATCATCGGTTGGAATCGGTTACTGCTTCCGATGCGATTTTACCGATTATAATCGGATGTCATAGTTTGGTTTATAAAAAGCAGACTGTTACATTTATTTCAAATTATTTCTTTAACATGAAAATATAAAATATGTAATTTATTGTTTTCTTTGTTGTTTTGCTTATTTCACACTTTCTACATACAATGTCATGCATGATTTAAACTAAACTAAAATTTCCACTAGCCACGTTGGCTCCAAAAGTTTTAAATCTACAATCTCTGTGATTTTTTAACCCTTTGAATTCATCACTGGGTCAATTAAAGTCTAGATATAATTAAATATAAAATACACTTGTGCATTTGTTTAAAATGAAAATTGAAGCTCGAATTACTTTGTAAAATAAATTTCAAATAAATATTTCATCATAAGAAATGAAATTGAATTTAATTAACAATTTAACTATCCTTTTTAGCAAGGTTACATACTTACCGGTAATCCCCTTTTCCTGGTCATAGGACTATAGCATCACATATGAATAAGATTTTTTAAGTTAAAGTATTTTTGAAACTTATCTGGAATAAGTAGAAGCCTAATAACACTTCTATTTCATAAGACTGAGTAATTGGAAATAATTTAATTGGATATCTACCACGTATAACCGATACACAGAGGGACGGAGGAAATTCGGATTACAAAAAGACGATCGTTTTCAAGATTTCACAAATCTTGTAGTACTGGTAAATGGTTTAGATGAAGGGTATTTACGAACAATAGGACCATGTTACATTAATTTTTTTAATTGATTGGAAGTTTTAAAGAAAAAAACATGAGGAAAGCGTCTGTTTTCAGTAAGGGGACTGGAATGCCACGTGGGCGAACAAGTTTTAAATTTTATCAGCCTTCACCAAAATTTACTCACGGTTCCAAAGCACCTTTGCCTCGTGCTATTTGGCAAGTATAAGAAGCACATGCCTTTTTTTCTTTTATTAAGAATAAATAAATTATTTTAAACTAGAAATAGATAATTCTGGAATTTACTTTATTAGAAGTATGTTTCCGATGATCGATAATGAAAAATTATAATCGATCATCGGAATCGGTAGCATTTTTTCGTCGACAATCGATATACAACACTAAGTAGTGATTTCTAGTAGAAATCAGAGGGGGAGTGTAGTGTCCGGAAATATCCATCCCCGCCGTCCCGGGTTTAGAATTAAGTATACTTTGTTTGTCTCCGCCCAAGTCAAGAGCACAACGTATTTTCAATTATCTTGTCTGTCTTGTCCTCTCATGGAGTAAGTTTAATTGCTATTTTTGTTTTGTGTTCATAAATTGATTGATAAATGTTTGATTATCATGTACGCTTAATGTCATTGGTAAATATTTTCTATATTTTGCATAATTCTGCATCGTTATGAGTTATTTTTGTAATCGGTGCATTTAAATATGGCGGATAGTTTGAGTCATTTTGATAAACTTAGGTACCATATCGATGTACTGTATTTTGTCATTTTCTATTCATCAAGTCTGTCAATGATTAATTATCACAGTTAATAAGAAGTTTGTCAGTATAATATAGTTTATTGTGAAACTTATGATTTGATTGTGTCTAAATGTGTGTCATTTATTTGTAATTTTTTACCCTCTTCCGAGAGGTCTGTGAATAAAGTATAACAGCACAGATGCACTACATTTATGTCGTGATGCACTCAATTTATGTTCTAAACGAGATTGTCATAAATTGAAACTTGCTGCATAGCTTTTATAAATTGATTAATTATAGATCAAGTTTGCATTTTGTTCTACTTCATTAATTTGTGAAGGAATTGTGGTATTTTTTTTTTTAATAATTGGGTTCACAATAGGCTTTGTGATGCACTAAATTAATGTCGTGATGCACTACTGGATCAATCGGCAATCCTCGGCTGACTCCGCTACGCTCCATTCAATTCATTATGTGCGAGGTTCGAGTCATCCGAGGAACTCCGAGTGCTACTGGATGAATGTATCATGATTTGAAACTTGTTGGATACCTTTATAGTGAAAAATATAGATCAAGCTTGATTTTTTTTTGGTTGTTCAACCATGTAAAATAAGCTGTTCTGATCAAAGCATGTGTGTGTGTGTGTCAAATGGCATTCAAAGACGTCATGAGTCTTTGTAAGGCAGATCCAATACATTTCATTCATATTCAAGTAATAACTGAAATGTCCATATTCAAGTAACAATTTTTCATACACAGGCTCTAATAAAATGACACCCGAGAGAGAAAAGGGGAACCCGGTAGGGGACATGTATTACTTATGCAATACTTTCAGTATGCTTGTTTATTTCTTTGTATTTCTCTTTCAATTGAACTTAATACATCGATTGTTGATAATTTTCTTTCAACCTATTCACTGGTATAAATCTGATTATACTTTGATTATGAACAGGTGGACACTATCAATGATGATAATTGACTTCCTGATTGTACCTATAATAATACATTTTTGTAATTTAAAACACTGTGAATGACTTTATACAAAACAATATTCATTAACTTTGTAAGGTTTATTTGTATACTTACATACGACAGTAAGATACATCATTGGCAATTATTGTTGATAGTTCAAGATACTTTTAAACTTTTCTGAGCACTGTACTTTATTGCTGTTAGTTACTACCGGATTATCATTTCCTTCAAAAGTGTTACTTTTTTGTTATATGAATGTATTATGTAAAAATATCGTATTTTTTAATAAATTTGGTCAGAAATCTCCTTAACAGAGTTGCTTATTTCAGCCATTTTTTTTTTCAAAATGAATCTGAATTTCTGACAAATAACTTCAAAAACAAAACACTGTTTCATCGTGGGCAATAAATTCAAAAACAAGAGTCTGTAGACTGCTTATATTTATCATCGCCCAATTTGAATCTTTTTTCAATATTATCAGTTTTCTTTGTCCATATCTCCTTGTTGCAAAAGCCTGCAAGAGTCTTTGTAGTCTGCAAATATTTATATAAAATCGCCCGACTTGATTTTTTTTTCAATATTAGCAATTTGCTTTGTCCGTAAGTCCTTGTTGAAAAAGACATGAATACACTCACACATGTCTAGACATGAATACACTTACAGCAGAACTAGAGGCCAGAATTCAATCCGTTTTTATTGTTTAACTTTATAGAATATTGAAATGGAGATCCCAAAACTATTAATTACTTTTTATCGTCTATTTATCGACCGTTCACGGTAGCTCAGTCGGTAGAGCTACCTTAAAAACCGAGGCCCCATGTCAGCGGTAGGCGTTGGCACGATAAAGATCCCTCACTGCTCAATGGCCCTGAGTGCCGAGTAAAGGTCAAAATTTGAAGCCCTTCACCGGCATACGGTGACGTCTCCATATGAGTGAAGAATTCTCGAGAGAGACGTTAAACAATACACAATCAATCACTCAATCAATCGTCTATTTATCTGAAGTTTATAAAACTCATCTGAAATGCTAGAATATTGACAGAAATATATCGACATATTTCATAGCCATTTTACACGTACGATGAAAATAAACCGATCGTTAAAAAGCTACCCATCTCAACGTTTGAGGTTCAGTTGCAGTAAGTAAACATTATAACATTTTGATGTTACATGTAAAACAGGGAAATCAGCTGAAACATTTTAAAAATGATTTCTATCATGCTAGTACATGTATAAACTGGTGCTTCTTTTAAAACTTTTCTTATCTTAATTTCTAAAACGTAAATTTCAAAGGAAAAAAAAAATTAATTAAGAAATAAGGTATCATTTTTAAACATCTATGGGGATGTAAATACGGGTTGGTCACGAGATTAAATTCCATAAAGCCCGAAGGTCTTTATGATGAATTTAATCTCGTACCAATCCGTATTTAAAGCCCGACAGATGTTTTAAAATGATACCTTATTACTTATATTTACATTTGTGACTATTCATTCTTTATATTTGCCTGATTGTGACTTTTAGCGTGTGAAATGCATTATTTTCAAACTCAACGGCAAGTGCGTTATCCACTGAACGCTCCTCTGCTCTTTATGATGTCACTGAGAAATTACCTCAAACGATTATCCATACGCACATCTATGACCTCTTGACCCCGTACCTGTATTTATACAGTTATAGATACGCATTCCTTTCAGTAGTGTTATATAAAGGAAAGCATTTGCAAATGTAAATATTGTAAAATAGATTTGATAAAATTACATTACATAATGTAAATGTATGCATAAAAAGTATTAAAACAAAACAAAACTGATATAAGGTGTAAATCTCAAAAAGATAATTAAATCTCATCCGCATTAATAAATATATTATCTAATAGAAAATATCCGATCAAATAAAAAGAAATCTGAAACAAAAATTCTATTTGGCTTCATTCCTTTTAAGCTGCTATATCTATACTTTTTTGTTTTGAAATTGATTCAACCATAATACATGTATTCTTTTTATTTCTTGATAAGCATTTAATTAACTAGAATGGCGATTTTAATACTGCTTTCAAGAAACATTTTTTCCTCACATACATGTAAATATTAATGAAAATAAATATCAATGATATTTTTGGAAGTGTATTTTTAATGAGACTACTACATTACAATTAAGCATAAACTTGCTAAAAAAATAATTGTGCACAATGGAACTTAATTTTTTTTTTGGCGACATTTAGATTCGATTGTTCGGATTAACTAAAATTCCCGAAACCTAGATTTTGGATGACATTTATACTGGGACAAGATATAAGTGTGACAAAAATACCTCTTGTGTGTCTTTATTTACACAGAAAACGGTAATAAATGCTTTCCTAGTTCAAATGTAAGTAGAGGGATTACAATACATTGGATTACTTGAGTTATAAATAACACACATTGGAATAATTTTTTAAAATGTCAACAAAAAGGCTGAAAATCTTTGTTCAGTGGTGACAATTTGAGGAAAAATAATAATAAAAAGTGCATTACGATGTATGTCGGGGGGGGGGGGGGGGGGGGGGGGCAAAAAAACACCTCTCGTTGTAAATGTGTTTTAAATGACATTTATAAGGTGCTGAAAGTACAGAATCCTCTATGCTGTTGGGTATTGATTCATCCATGCTAGACAACCTTTACTGCGTAAATAGTACACTTCTGTTTAAGAGACAATATTTACATCCACTGAATATTTTCTCCTTTAATTCTTTAGAAAACCCATTGCGTTTATCACTGCATGAACTACATTAGGCATGTCGCCTGTACAGATTTCTTGACATGTGGCTGTTCCATCAATGAAACGTATAAAGACGTTCGCATCATTATTATAATTAATCTTTTTAATCCTACATTAAATGATTATTTAGACAGATATAAATATAACCAATAACATGTCTTTCTTTGTTTGTTATTACTGGAATTAACGGTACAAAATTACAAAACCCGCTTACGCGGGTTATGTATTTTTTTCTGCAACAGCTGCTTCCATTAACTCCAGTAATAACAAATAAAGAAAGAATTTTATTGTTTAAATGAATGCTCAATATACAATAAAGATAAGATATACATATATCAATATATTGAAAACCTTCAGTCATTAATCTTTTTACGTTTTCTGATTGATTTGGAATTAAATCAATTTTTAAAAAAAAATATTGCATAGACGACTTTGTCTTAAAAACTACGAACGATAGTATTGTTCTCCCGCCTACATGTACCTCTAAGTAAATTCTCAAAAGTTAACATATTCGAATGATTTTTAAATTTTTATAGCATAAAACATTACTTATTTGGGATACCAAAGAGGGATAACTCTAAAATTTTGGTAAAACTTGTGTTTTTCACTATAGAAATCAACGGAAAAATATTTTTAAAACATCTTTCCTCAACGTGAAACAAAAATTCCTTTTTACAGGTAATATGGACTGTCATTATACAAATTTATGCAAAAGCTTTTTGTGTTTCACGGGGGGGGGGGGGGGGGTGCATATGTTTATAGACAAGAACAAAAAATAAAGATTTTTCCACCAATTTTAAAGCTATTTACAACTCAATAACCGTATTCTATTAATTTAAATATGTTTAATTTATAAGCGTCAAACATAAGAAAAGATATGAGATACATTTTATCATATCTAAGACTATTTCAAAATATGGTGATTCTTGAAAGTTCGATTTCACTAGAAAATATCGTCTACCCTCCTTTTTTCAAGAGCTGGGATTAATGATAATTTACCATTTAGTGCTGGAATTAAAATGATTAATCAATTACCATAGAACTGTTCTTTGTATTAAACAAAGATTCAATGGCCAAATTGAAACTAATATTGAATTTAATGGGTGAAAAAATGTAGGCGGGAATCAAGAGTTAGAATTCGTAGTTCTTTTACAACAAAGCATAGAGTGTGCTAAAATGGTTATACAACTTTTTTGACATAATGCGCAAAACAAAAAAATATAATATTAAATCAGCTTGTCAGACATTACAATTTCAAAGAAATATATCTCACAAATATATAAAGATGTTAAAAAGCAAAAAAAAAAAAAAAAAAAAAAAAAAATGCACATCAGCATAAGATTTGTATATCTTAAACCCATGATTATAATCAAGAAACAAAACAGTAAAAAAAATTCTTCTAAAAAAAAGCACACATGAAGGAAAAATGAAGCATACACATTCTTTTTTAATTGCATAGGAAGATAAAAAAAAATGCAGTGTAATTATAAAGATTGGATGAGGGCAGTTGTGCTATAAAATACAATGCAAGATCGGTCAAAGTGTTTTTTTTATGGGCAGGTAAAGAAGAAATGCTGGTGAAGTATCTTGCTAAACATTCACAGAATCAGTCTAATAAATGTTTGACAGGAGTTTACATCACAATTTCAAAGAAATCTTTTTGACCATTAAAATCGAGTGATTTTTTATGTGCAGATAAAGATGAATTGCTGGTGAAATATCTTGCTAAACATTCACTGAATCAGTCTAATAAATGTTTGACAGGAGTTTATCCTAAAGTCTAGAAAAATAAAATGTACATCACTGGGCGGTTATGGCGATACTACACATTCAGTCAATACATCGGGCTCAGGATAAAAACAAGCTTTCTGAATTCGAAGTGAAAAAGAAGAGTTTTAAAATAATTTGTCCAAAATGTTGAAAAGGTTTTCAACTGATGCTACTTTTCATTTTTTGTCTCAAATGTATGCGGAGTACAAGCAGTATAATCTGAGGAATAACGGTCGTGGGAATCAGGATCAGATACATCGTCAATCCACCGGCAAAAAATGTATTAGCAATACAAAGAGCCAAATTAACAATGTAAAATAATGCATAGTATCGTATATACAAATCTTTTTTCGTCCATTGAAATCGAAATAACCATTCTTAGCAAAAGAAAAAGTTTGCAAATGCACCAACTATAATACTTATAATGATGAGTGGCTTAATACAAGTATCATTTGAATAATCTGAAGATATCTTTCTTAAACAATTCACTGAAGATAATAATAATATGAAAATGTAAATACCAGCAAAGTATCCAAATGACTTCAAGCCAAATTCTTGTATAAACTTTGTGTAAATGATACATCTTGGAATAAACTCAAAAGCCCTTCCAATGTATGCAATGACAAAATAAATATACCATAGTTTTGTATTTTTCTCCTTATAGTTCTTCCAGTAATATTCTTTGTCAGCATGTTGAATTCTCTTTTTAAATTTCTCATCATACACTGATCTTGAATCCTCCTCTCTGTCTAGCGTTGTTGTCGCAGATGTGATGGAGAGTGATACGGTTAAAATGGACACAAGGGCAAACCACTTCTATATGCTTTGTAAACCTGCAAACAGCAATGAACAGTTTTTTTTTACATAACAAAAACAAAAAACATGAATATCTTTCCACATACTGAAAGTGTTCATGATCTGCATGCATTGCAAACGAAAACTATTTAAAGTATTGTAAATACGTTGACGATTTTTAGGCACTAGATGGATATTTTGACAAATTATATTTCTTAAGTGAACGTTAAAAGAAAAAAAAACCTTTAAATTGATTAAGGTAGGCAAAGACGTCAGCTAAATTTGTAGAAGGATTAACGATTTTATGCACAAGAGAGATAATCCCTAATTTTGAAATAAATGTTTTGCTTTTAATACAGATATTGAAATAAACATATTAGAAATAACTCATTGACAAGTATATGTAAAGTAATTTGAAATTATGTCTTCAGTGAACTTTTTTTAAAAAGTCTTACTTTGGAATAATGTTTGACTCTCTGTCAGGAAAATGTAATACTCGAAAATAAATTGCGGAATCCCTTCAATGCATACTTCCAAAAGCTGCAGAAATGTGAGAGCTTGGAGGTACCATCTTTTTCGCCAGGATTTCTCACCTATATTTACTATCCAACCATAACTGAAAAAAATGTGGAAATTATTATGCATTTTATAATTGATTCTTATGCACAATGCATACATGAATAAATCGCATGTTTACGTAATACTGTTTATTTTGTAAAATCTTATCCTTGAAAAGTGTTTGCAAGTAAGCTACATGTATAAGCAACATTAGATGTGATTCTCTAAAGGGATGATTTACTTGCCTGTCAACATAGTTAATCTGCATGTAGACATTTTTCGGTCGCAAGTTTAATTCATAATAATGTAGCATCTTTGCATAACTCGCTTTGCATTAATTCAAATGAAATTTACAGCCGTAATCAAAAAAAGACTTACATCATTGCCTTAGCTAAAGTCGATGTTACTACGATCAGAATCCCAAAGCAGCAGTGTAGTCCAACATGTGTAATTGGAAGATAAAGAAGAATTGGTATCGAAAATAAAACTGATGTTGCACCTGGTGCTATCGACAATATGAAATCTTTAAACTCTCCTCTGATAAAATACTCTGATGATAATACAGCATCAGCAATAAAATCATAAAGATAAAGAGACATTTATAAGACAAAAATAAACGAACCGCCAGAAATTGGGACAGCATGAATCTCCATTGTCTGCCGTCTTCTGTTCAATTGCAGGTCTTTCATGATAATTAATATGACGCTGAACACTTCTGCTTTGCTGATTTATGTTGCATGCAGATGGATTCAAAGTCCGACCCTCTTCCATGTTATTTGGAATGTGCATGATGTGACTCATTCGTGTCTGCTGAGGAATAGGTGTCGGCATTGGTAATTCTGAGTTGTATATATATGTATGGAAGAAAGATTGTTTTGCTACCTGTATATTGCTTAAAGGATTTAGCACTGTAACATGCTGGGTATGATGACTAACACTAGGTTGTTGACTAATGTGGGTAGGATGCAATACATTTAACCAATTCATTTGAACTCGGTTATTTCCTTGGGTATAACATGTAGCTACAGTCCGATCTGATATGGTAGAGCATCGATATTCAGCATCTCTCCTTCAAGGCCCAATATCGGTTTCTAACAAATCCTTGAGTTTCTTTCGAAAGCATCTTTGCAATCCACAAATTAAGGCAGCCGTTATTATTGCTATGATTCCATACACCACCTTGCATACTAAAGAATCTGAAATGTTCATTTTAAAATGTACATGTACATGTTACAAATAGCACCATTTCATATAATTTAATTGATATGTCTGTATCGACATGCTTTTTCATTTTAACCATCTAATTTATCATCATGTTTAGTTGTAGCAATTTAAGAGATTCAATATTTGTTTAATAAACAAAGAAGAACATTTATTTTCAAATATTTTATTTCATTCTCCTTTACTTCCTTAACTTAACCTAAAAGTATTTAAGAAAAAATTCAGTAATCCGGTCAATTGAAACTAAATTCTGTATACCCTAAAAAGTATTAGAGTTCACAACAGTTTTTATATTTTTACATGTACTGTTTACTATAGTTTTCGTAATATCATTTTTTTTAAAAATACCACTAAATCAAACTATTGACCTTAGTAAATCAAAGTGATTTTTTAAACTATGAATTTGAATTTACTACCTGGGAGTAAATGCATACAGCATAATGACTCATCATATCGTAAATTTTATATTTTGTTCCGTTTAGTAAATTCAAAATAAACAACGCGATACAGAGATTGTTAGAAAAATTCGCTGACACATTGATTTCTAAAAGAAAATATCGTGTACTTTGTGTTCTTTGAAGAATGAAACATGCATTAGACTAATAAGTGTTTTCTCTACTTAAAAATTGGATAACTTTACCAAGACATGCTATATTTCTTCTGTATGTTTTGGTGTGTATTGTTTTGGATATAAGGAGATCTTTGAATTTAAGTGAGCCAATAAAAATATGATGCATATTCAATCTATGCAACAAGTTTGATAATAAGGTGTGGAAGGAGTTCAACATCAAAAGTTCTTATAAAACCAATCAAGTGGAATGACTTTACCATATTGCTTAAAAAAACGCATGGAGTGAGCCATTAACCTTTGACAAATTCCACATGTAATTGATGTCTGCGCAAATTCTATGATGATTAAATTTGTATTAATAGAATAATGTTTAATAGTATTATGATAATTTCATTTTTTTAAACATTAAAAAGGACAGGACAGCTTATTTTGTTATCGATTTCCTTTGTACATTGTACCATAAGTGCATTTACCTACCTGCAGAACATAGCGAACTCATCTGAAATATATAAATATATATTTAAAAAAATCAATCATGTTAATTAATTAATGGTATGTTTATTTGCGAGAAAAAAAAAACCCTACGTGGATTTACTTACTTTCGGTTTAGTGTTCGAAAATTGCAACGTCGAGGTTTATCTCGATCAATACAACTTTCTCAATAACCGAACCATCTTGGTCAGTAGATAAAATGCGTGTGTCACTCATAAATTGTATAACATTCTTATCAGAAGTAGGCAGTGCAAACAATTCGTTCAAGGCGATGTGCATGTTACCTGTGCTTTGAGCTATTGAAATATTTTTTTTTAGATAAACAAAAACACGTTTTATCCTTCATTTACAAATTCAATACGGAATCATGGACCTTACTATTAATTCTCTTTTCTCCGGCATACCTATGTGATAAAGTGAAAACATACTTGGATTGTAAAAAAAAAAATGAGGCCCGATCATTTTAGATAAGGTCCATCTCTAGCTAGTGTATGAAGACGGTCAAGAACATATTTCCAGCGTCTTCGCAATCGTTTTCTCGTACAATGACTACAGCTTTTTGAAAGACAGCGTATCATGCGTAAGCTGGGGGAGAATTTTATTTTAATGAACGGTAATGCTCAACCTCAAAGAATCGTAAACGAGTATTTGGAAAATAAAACAATTCAGAGTACGGACCATGGCTAAGGCATTCACTGGACCAAAACCCAGCTAAACTTGCATGAAACATTCTTTAGCAACGGATTTCAGCTCGTGTAACACTTCTTTAAAATCGTCGGTAACTTCAGACAGCGTTGAAGGAGGAACTGCAACAGATCCATGAGGCTAGCCTTGCACGGCTGATGGGAAGTATGTACAGGCACTGTTGTGGCGTTATTGTCTCTCGTGGAGATCATACAAAATACAGGCAATCATTTTACTGAAATGATTTGACTTCTCTTAATATAAATCTTATTTTCAGATTACATCCAAATAGGCAAATTTAGCGTTACCATAATGAACGATTCGTATTGGGTGTACAAACAAGCCTGTGAAATTTAATGATTAGTTTTCAAACTTCGAATAAAAAATATGACACTAAAATTAAAACTGCATTCTGATTTCTATGATAAAGGACATAAAAAACACATTTCATGATCATTACTTTTTTGTCCAGGATATATAACACCTACCTGTTGTTTAAAATCTTTTCAAAATTTAATTTTTTTCAATAATTTTCTTTTTTTGCGGCGGACTATACCATTAGGTTATAAATAACAGTAGGCATATTCTATTTAAATAATCTTCAATACAGTTCTTTTAAAATATTTTTCAAAGCAATTTATTCCCAAAAAGTTCTGAATTATTATTATTTTTTTTTCAAATTTTGAAACATTTTGGGAAAATTTTTCTTTTTTTTCAAATTTTACATTTTTTTTCGGAAAATAAGAAACTAGTAAATGTCTTTAGACTAACTTGTTGGTGCTAGATCCATTATGACCATAATCACTTTCAACTTTTTTCCCAGTTCTTAATGGCACTAATAGAATTATGTAGCAAATAGGTATTTTTAGGGAATTTAATTTGAAATTAGATGAAAAGTAGTCCCAATTCCTTTATTACATTTGACAGAATTTCAAAGTAGAGGCCAAGAACATACAAATCACTGTTTTCTGAAAGACTGTAGGCAATCTGGATACATTTCCTAACGTCTGATATGAAAAAACTTCAATACTCATTACTATTTTGATTCAAATTTTTCATTGCAAATACAGTCTCAAATGTGTTTCATTAAAACCTTGTAAACACACGGATTATGCCCCGAAACATCTTATTTGACTAAAGTTAAACAGTATCATTAAAGGATTTATTTCATAAATTTGATATATCGGTTGGCACCTTTCCTTTACTAGTTCTTGACCTTAAGTATCGATGCGAGCTGGATTTTTAGGTCACCTGAGTAAAATCAGGTGACCTATTGCTATCCGTTTTTGTTCGTCGTCGTGCGTCGTTCGTCGTACATTGTATGGTAACATTTGAACATCTTCAGCTTGTTCTCTGCAACCACCCAACCAATATCCACCAGATTTGGCATACATCATCTATGGGTAAAGGGGAAGATAAATTATGAATTTCATGGACCCTGCCCCCTGGGGTCTGAGGGGTGGGGCCAAAACCACTAAAATTAGCGCAATCTTTAGAAATCTTCTTCTTTACTCCTAGATCGGGAGGCCCGGGTTCGATTCTCGTTCCCGGCGCCGCGTCAAACCTAAGACGTAAAAATAGATAGCGACTGTTCCTTCGCCAAGCGCTCGGCATCAGAAGTGAAAGTCACGGGTCTTTCGGATATGACCTTAAAAACGTAGGTCCCGTTTCACGGTAGGCGCTGGCACGATAAAGAACCCTCACTGCTCAATGGCCCTGAGTGCCGAGCATAGGTCTAAATTTGAAGCCCTTCACCGGCATACGGTGACGTCTCCATATGAGTGAAAAATTCTCAAGAGGGACGTTAAACAATATAAATCAATCAATCAATCTTTACTCCTAACAATCAAGCCGTCAAACTGTTGCATAAATGTGATGACCATTAAGTCTTCTATCACAATTTTGAAATTCATGGTCCCAGGGTAAGGGGTTCTAGTGCTAGTTTGGGACTCTGTTGATTATATAGTTAAAATGCATTATTTCTTTAAAAATTTTCTTCTCTGCTCCTGTGTATTAAATAAACTTACTTAGTATAAAGTTATGATAAGCGGGGTTCCGGTGCAAGGGTTAGGCTCTTTTGATTATATAGTCGAAATATATTAATTCTTTGAAAATCTTCTTCTCTGCTCCTGGATATTTAGCAGATGAACTACCTTTATAGCTACATGTATAATGAACAAGGGTCATTCTTCCTGAATTGTGAATTTCAAGGCCCCTGGGTCAAGGGGACCATAGAGTGGGGAAGGAGGGGGTCGCATAAATTATCTTCAAAAAATAACGGTAAGATAATGAAAATCTTAACATAAATTTTAAAGTGTACCTTCACAGTAGTTATAAAAAATAATTAAAAAAAAGAAAAGAATAACTGACCACATTTCAGGTATTTGGGTATCTACTAGGAATAAAAGGTAAATATTGTGGAAGGGGTTTATTTGAATTTTATAGTACAAATAAACAAGAAACAACGTCAATTTTAATTACTAAAAAATACTTGACGAAGACAAAGTGAGAAAAATCTTTCAACACTTCTTTTTCAGCAGAAAGAAATTTGAAACTTGTAAGATGCTAAATGATGACCTCAAG
The DNA here is from genome assembly GCF_032062105.1 of Saccostrea cuccullata. Classification (NCBI taxonomy): domain Eukaryota; kingdom Metazoa; phylum Mollusca; class Bivalvia; order Ostreida; family Ostreidae; genus Saccostrea; species Saccostrea cuccullata. The sequence continues at coordinate 33,633 of NW_026934808.1, forward strand.
CGAGACATCTCTTGTTCTTATTTGATTACCTAGCATGTTTGTCAATAGCTTTTTTCCCGTTTTAGAAATCGTTCATACATATTACACGCTATTGCGTATCGAACCAATAAAGGGACTGATATAAACTCCATATATATTATACAGAAGCTTCAGAAACAAAAATGCCTATTAGCATAGTTTATTAAAACATAACAATCGATCACAAATTAGATCATATTTATTCTGTAAGTCTATTACATTTATGTTTCTACAGCTACTAGAAAAACGGAATTTGGAGATAGTTTACATTACACTCTTGCAACATCATCATCAACAACAAAACAAATCGAATTTTTACAAACATAAGCATAAGCATTTATATTTTGTAAGAACAAAAAACAATTATTATTGACAAGCAGTCAAATTTTGTTCATTATAAAAAAATTTTTTTTTTTTTTTTGTTTTGTTTTTTTTTTGTTTAAAGTAAAATAACGTTTGTTAAATATCTGTTTTCTAGATATAGTTTTTCTTCAAAACTGTCACATATACCTGATTTGAAAAAAAAATATTCATAATGAACAAAAGTATACAAGTTATACGTTTACGTTATTATGTTCCCCAAACGGAGTTTGGGAACATATTGTTTTTATTCGGTTTCTTATTATTATTATTAGGGTCTTCCGTCTCCAGCGGAAGACCCTTCTATTATTCTATTGTTTCTTTTTCACTTTTATTATTATTATTATTTTTTTCTTTACACATTTTTGTGCAGACGATTTCTCAGAGATGCTTGGGTGGATTGACTTGAAATTTTCAGGAATGATGTATCATGAACTAAACCTTATTCATGTTTTTTATTTTTTGAAAAATCACCTCCGGTCGGAAGTTATCGCCCTTTAATCGAATTTTTAGTGACCATTTTGTCGACACAAAAACTCAAAAACGACAAAAGCTAGAATGTTGTCCTTTTCAGGACTAATAGACGACATATTGTAGTTTTGCACCTATACTTTCAAATCTTCCGGAAGTGCCTAGTATGGAAGCTCGGTAGGGGTCAAAATATAGGACACAAATCATGACTGATTTTTTGAGACATTTTCCATTATATCTCTTAAAGTATAAATATTTTGTTAAAACATACTGAACAATATTTGTGAAAAATGACAAGTTCTTTCATATGATATCAAGAAAAAAGTGCTGACTCATCAAATTAGGGGCAGAGAGGGGCAAAAAATCTTTATCCAATAACTCTTTAGCAGTCAATATTTTGTTATACATTACTGAAGCAAAAATGTTTATCTTATCAATCTTCAACTACACATTATACTTTTTAAGTCTTATTCTACATAATAAGGGGCCAGGAGGGGCCAGAATGCTTAATCTTCGACGCTTTATATCTCGAAATTGAGAAATATTTTGATAAGTAATATTGAACAAAAGATGTTCAAAATAACGTTTTGAACAATATGCAACCTTTCATTTTTAGCTCTACTGGTCAGAGACCAGAAGAGCTTATGCGATAGTAATGCGTCCGGCGTCCGTCCGTCTGTCTGTCTGTCTGTCTGTCCGTCTGTCTGTCCGTCTGTCTGTAAACAATTTTTCAAAACGCTACTCCTCCTACAATTTTAGTCTGATTTCAATATAACTTGGCACACAAGTAGACTACACTAAGATACATAGAATAGTGCATGGGTTTTTAATTTTGATGAACGGTGTTGCCATGGTTACTAAAAATAGAATTTTCTGTGAAATTCCTTTAAAACGCTACTTCTTCCACAGTTTTGGTCTGATTTCAATATAACTTGGCACACAAGTAGACTACACTAAGATACATAAAATAGTGCATCGGTTTTTGATTTCGATGAACGGTGTTGCCATGGTTACTAAAAATAGAATTTTCTGTGAAATTCCTTTAAAACGCTACTCCTGCTACAGTTTTGGTCTGATTTCAATATAACTTGGCACACAAGTAGGCTACACTAAGATACATAGAATAGTGCATCGGTTTTTAATTTCGATGAACGGTGTTGCCATGGTTACTATAAATAGAATTTTCTGTGAAATTCCTTAAAAACGCTACTCCTTCTACAGTTCTAGTTTGATTTCAATATAACTTGGCACACAAGTAGACTACACTAAGATACATAGAATAGTGCATCGGTTTTTAATTTCGATGAAGGATGTTGCCATGGTTACTAAAAATAGAATTTTCTGTGAAATTCCTTAAAAACGCTACTTCTTCTACAGTTTTGGTCTGATTTCAATATAACTTGGCACACAAGTAGACTATACTAAGATACATAGAATAGTGCATCGGTTTCTAATTTCGATGAAGGATGTTGCCATGGTTACTAAAAATAGAATTTTCTGTGAAATTCTTTAAAAACGCTATTCCTTCTACAGTTTTGGTCTGATTTCAGTATAACTTGGCACACAAGTAGACTACCCTAAGATACATAGAATAGTGCATCGGTTTCTAATTTCGATGAACGGTGTTGCCATGGTTACTAAAAATAGAATTTTCTGTGAAATTCCTTTAAAACGCTACTCCTTCTACAGTTCTAGTTTGATTTCAAAATAAGTTGGCACACAAGTAGACTACACAAAGATACATAAAATAGTGCAATGGTTTTTGATAAGTACATACCAGTAGAGCTACAGTCTCGACAGAGACTTCTGGTTCTCTTAACGTCCCCATTAGGGAGTTGAAGGGTTGGCCCCTAAATATTTCTTTTGCAAATAACTCGGAAACGAAAAAGAATCTCTGAATAGTTCTTTAACAAAAAATGTTCAAAATCATAAGAGCTTTAAGACTAAATCAAGAAAAAGGGGCAGGGAACTCCAATTAGGGGCCAAGAGGGGCTAAACGTCTTAAATCGATAACTCTTTATCAGTTAATATTTTGTAATACATTACTGAAGCAAAGATGTTTATCTAAACCATTTACAACTATATATTATGATTTTTTTGTCGTATGGTACAAAAGTAGGGGCCACAAGGGGCCAGAATGCTAAACCTTTGATGCTTTATATCTCGAAAGAGAGAAATATTTTGATAAGTTATATTGAACAAAAGATGTTCAAAATAATGTTCTGAACAAAATGCAACCTTTCATTTTTTGCTAAACGTCCCCGTTAGGGAGTTGAAGGGTTGGCCCCTAAATATTTCTTTTGTGAATAACTCGATAACAAAAAAGGATCTCTGAATAGTTGTTGAACAAAAAGGGTTTAAAATCATAAAAGCTTTATGACAAAATCAAGAAAAAGGGGCTGGGAACTCAAATTAGGGGCCAAGAGGGGCCAAACGTCTTAAATCGATAACTCTTTATCAGTTAATTTTTTGTAATACATTATTGAAGCAAAGATGTTTATCTCAACCATTAACGATTATATATTATGATTTTTATGTCGTATGTTACAGAATTAAGGGGCCACAAGGGGCCAGAGGGCTAAATCTTTGACGCTTGATATCTCGAAAGAGAGAAAAATTTTGATAAGTATTATTGAACAAAAGATGTTCAAAATAATGTTCTGAACAATACGCAACATTTCATTTTTCGCTAAACGAACTCATTAAGGAGTTGAAGGGTTGGCCCCTAAATATTTCTAATGCAAATAACTCGAAAACGAAAAAGAATCTCTGAAAAGTTGTTGAACAAAAAGGGTTTAAAATCATAAAAGCTTAATGACAAAATCAAGAAAAAGGGGCTGGGAACTCAAATTAGGGGCCAAGAGGGGCCAAACGTCTTAAATCGATAACTCTTTATCAGTTAATTTTTTGTAATACATTACTGAAGCAAAGATGTTTATCTCAACCATTTACAACTATATATTATGATGTTTATGTCGTATGGTACAAAATAAGGGGCCTCAAGGGGCCAGAATGCTAAATCTTTGACGCTTTATATCTCGAAAGAGAGAAAAATTTTAATAAGTATTATTGAACAAAAGATGTTCAAAATAATGTTCAGAACAATACGCAACATTTCATTTTTCGCTAAACGTCCCCATTAAGGAGTTGAAGGGTTGGCCCCTAAATATTTCTAATGCAAATAACTCGAAAACGAAAAGGAATCTCTGAAAAATTGTTGATCAAAAAGTGATAAAAATCCTGCGACCTTGATGATGATATGAAGAAAAAAAGGCTGAGCCCTAATATTAGGGGCCGTGAGGGGCCAAAAGTCGATTTTTTAAGTTTTCAATGTTCAATATCTTTTTACAGATTATGGTAAATCATTATTTTAGAATTTAAATCTCAATCAAAATCTTATCTCATCTCATCAAAAATCGGACGGAAGACCCACTCGTTGCTCGCAACGAGATCGTATCTAGTTATGTTCCCCAAACGGAGTTTGGGAACATATTGTTTTTACTCTGTTTCTTATTATGTTCCCCAAACGGAGTTTGGGAACATATTGTTTTTACTCTGTTTCTTATTATGTCGCCCCGAACGAAGTCGGGGACGACATATTGATATTGTACGCATGTTTTTTTTATCCAGGCTGTTTCTCGGAGATGGCTGGGACAATCTTCCTGAAACTTTCCTTCAAGGACGATCACTGGTTGTAGTTGTGCAGTGAGGTCGTTCAGTTCCTATATGTCTACCGTTGCCATGGAAACCTGTAAAAAGCGACAAATTTTGTCCGAGAGTGTTCTCTCTGGTCCCTTAAACTTTCGTCATGAAACTTTTCTTATTTTAATGATTAGTATCTGTAGTTCTGCAACTCGTATTTAAAATTTTCATATAATCGATTATTGCCATGGAAACCAGGTGAAAGTTAAAATTCTTTAATTTCGATTTTCTCAATAACTACTCAGGCAATCGTTTTGAAACTTTCAATGTTTATTCCTTGCAATGTGTCAAAGTGATTTCTACTTTCAAAATAATTGTAATGAGTCGCTCACGGTTGCCATAGAAACGAAACAGAAAAAAAGATTCAGATGTACACATGTGTTCTCCAAGGTCTAGGTCAAAGGGTCAAAGTTCGTCGTATCCAATAAAAGTTCTTTTCACAAGGATTACATATTTGAAATACGAAAGCACTAGTACTTACCGTTCAAACGTTATGGCTATTTACTATGTTCAAGACGCCCCTCCCCCCTCTTTTTATGAAGCACACAGCCAAGTAGAATACACAGATATAACATATACAACTTACAAGTAACTTTTTAAAATCTTCATTCATAAAATTCAGTTCCCGTCATGTGATATTTTGCCATCATTCATTCTCCTTCTGTTTTGTCTCTTGAATTTATAAATATTTTATTTTATCTATATAAAAAAAAATAACGATTGTCAGCTGCATTTATTATCATTTCGCGTTTTCTTGTATATCTATCACTTGTATATTATTCATTTCATTAGATAGTGCAAGTATAAATTAAAAAATTGGTACGTCATTTCCATAGTTTTTATTCATTCATAAATTCTTTGATCCGCTCCTGATGGTTCGCAAAGCCTTGATCACCACTGTATACAAAACATTCATCTCGCCGAAAATGTTCATGATTCCGCTAAACTGAGAAAGTTCACACATGATTTATTATCTCATAACACACATCAGCTCTCTGCAATGCAGAAATGCTCGAATTGAAGGGGAAAATTCAGGAGTTATTGATGAGAAATATTCAGGAGTTATTATGTCGCCCCGAACGAAGTCGGGGACGACATATTGATATTGTACGCATGTTTTTTTTATCCAGGCTGTTTCTCGGAGATGGCTGGGACAATCTTCCTGAAACTTTCCTTCAAGGACGATCACTGGTTGTAGTTGTGCAGTGAGGTCGTTCAGTTCCAATATGTCTACCGTTGCCATGGAAACCTGTAAAAAGCGACAAATTTTGTCCGAGAGTGTTCTCTCTGGTCCCTTAAACTTTCGTCATGAAACTTTTCTTATTTTAATGATTAGTATCTGTAGTTCTGCAACTCGTATTTAAAATTTTCATATAATCGATTATTGCCATGGAAACCAGGTGAAAGTTAAAATTCTTTAATTTCGATTTTCTCAATAACTACTCAGGCAATCGTTTTGAAACTTTCAATGTTTATTCCTTGCAATGTGTCAAAGTGATTTCTACTTTCAAAATAATTGTAATGAGTCGCTCACGGTTGCCATAGAAACGAAACAGAAAAAAAGATTCAGATGTACACATGTGTTCTCCAAGGTCTAGGTCAAAGGGTCAAAGTTCGTCGTATCCAATAAAAGTTCTTTTCACAAGGATTACATATTTGAAATACGAAAGCCCTAGTACTTACCGTTCAAACGTTATGGCTATTTACTATGTTCAAGACGCCCCCCCCCTCTTTTTATGAAGCACACAGCCAAGTAGAATACACAGATATAACATATACAACTTACAAGTAACTTTTTAAAATCTTCATTCATAAAATTCAGTTCCCGTCATGTGATATTTTGCCATCATTCATTCTCCTTCTGTTTTGTCTCTTGAATTTATAAATATTTTATTTTATCTATATAAAAAAAAAAACGATTGTCAGCTGCATTTATTATCATTTCGCGTTTTCTTGTATATCTATCACTTGTATATTATTCATTTCATTAGATAGTGCAAGTATAAATTAAAAAATTGGTACGTCATTTCCATAGTTTTTATTCATTCATAAATTCTTTGATCCGCTCCTGATGGTTCGCAAAGCCTTGATCACCACTGTATACAAAACATTCATCTCGCCGAAAATGTTCATGATTCCGCTAAACTGAGAAAGTTCACACATGATTTATTATCTCATAACACACATCAGCTCTCTGCAATGCAGAAATGCTCGAATTGAAGGGGAAAATTCAGGAGTTATTGATGAGAAAAATTCAGGAGTTATTATGTCGCCCCGAACGAAGTCGGGGACGACATATTGATATTGTACGCATGTTTTTTTTATCCAGGCTGTTTCTCGGAGATGGCTGGGACAATCTTCCTGAAACTTTCCTTCAAGAACGATCACTGGTTGTAGTTGTGCAGTGAGGTCGTTCAGTTCCAATATGTCTACCGTTGCCATGGAAACCTGTAAAAAGCGACAAATTTTGTCCGAGAGTGTTCTCTCTGGTCCCTTAAACTTTCGTCATGAAACTTTTCTTATTTTAATGATTAGTATCTGTAGTTCTGCAACTCGTATTTAAAATTTTCATATAATCGATTATTGCCATGGAAACCAGGTGAAAGTTAAAATTCTTTAATTTCGATTTTCTCAATAACTACTCAGGCAATCGTTTTGAAACTTTCAATGTTTATTCCTTGCAATGTGTCAAAGTGACTTCTACTTTCAAAATAATTGTAATGAGTCGCTCACGGTTGCCATAGAAACGAAACAGAAAAAAAGATTCAGATGTACACATGTGTTCTCCAAGGTCTAGGTCAAAGGGTCAAAGTTCGTCGTATCCAATAAAAGTTCTTTTCACAAGGATTACATATTTGAAATACGAAAGCCCTAGTACTTACCGTTCAAACGTTATGGCTATTTACTATGTTCAAGACGCCCCCCCCCCCCTCTTTTTATGAAGCACACAGCCAAGTAGAATACACAGATATAACATATACAACTTACAAGTAACTTTTTAAAATCTTCATTCATAAAATTCAGTTCCCGTCATGTGATATTTTGCCATCATTCATTCTCCTTCTGTTTTGTCTCTTGAATTTATAAATATTTTATTTTATCTATATAAAAAAAAATAACGATTGTCAGCTGCATTTATTATCATTTCGCGTTTTCTTGTATATCTATCACTTGTATATTATTCATTTCATTAGATAGTGCAAGTATAAATTAAAAAATTGGTACGTCATTTCCATAGTTTTTATTCATTCATAAATTCTTTGATCCGCTCCTGATGGTTCGCAAAGCCTTGATCACCACTGTATACAAAACATTCATCTCGCCGAAAATGTTCATGATTCCGCTAAACTGAGAAAGTTCACACATGATTTATTATCTCATAACACACATCAGCTCTCTGCAATGCAGAAATGCTCGAATTGAAGGGGAAAATTCAGGAGTTATTGATGAGAAAAATTCAGGAGTTATTATGTCGCCCCGAACGAAGTCGGGGACGACATATTGATATTGTACGCATGTTTTTTTTATCCAGGCTGTTTCTCGGAGATGGCTGGGACAATCTTCCTGAAACTTTCCTTCAAGGACGATCACTGGTTGTAGTTGTGCAGTGAGGTCGTTCAGTTCCAATATGTCTACCGTTGCCATGGAAACCTGTAAAAAGCGACAAATTTTGTCCGAGAGTGTTCTCTCTGGTCCCTTAAACTTTCGTCATGAAACTTTTCTTATTTTAATGATTAGTATCTGTAGTTCTGCAACTCGTATTTAAAATTTTCATATAATCGATTATTGCCATGGAAACCAGGTGAAAGTTAAAATTCTTTAATTTCGATTTTCTCAATAACTACTCAGGCAATCGTTTTGAAACTTTCAATGTTTATTCCTTGCAATGTGTCAAAGTGATTTCTACTTTCAAAATAATTGTAATGAGTCGCTCACGGTTGCCATAGAAACGAAACAGAAAAAAAGATTCAGATGTACACATGTGTTCTCCAAGGTCTAGGTCAAAGGGTCAAAGTTCGTCGTATCCAATAAAAGTTCTTTTCACAAGGATTACATATTTGAAATACGAAAGCCCTAGTACTTACCGTTCAAACGTTATGGCTATTTACTATTTTCAAGACGCCCCCCCCCCCCCTCTTTTTATGAAGCACACAGCCAAGTAGAATACACAGATATAACATATACAACTTACAAGTAACTTTTTAAAATCTTCATTCATAAAATTCAGTTCCCGTCATGTGATATTTTGCCATCATTCATTCTCCTTCTGTTTTGTCTCTTGAATTTATAAATCTTTTATTTTATCTATATAAAAAAAAAATAACGATTGTCAGCTGCATTTATTATCATTTCGCGTTTTCTTGTATATCTATCACTTGTATATTATTCATTTCATTAGATAGTGCAAGTATAAATTAAAAAATTGGTACGTCATTTCCATAGTTTTTATTCATTCATAAATTCTTTGATCCGCTCCTGATGGTTCGCAAAGCCTTGATCACCACTGTATACAAAACATTCATCTCGCCGAAAATGTTCATGATTCCGCTAAACTGAGAAAGTTCACACATGATTTATTATCTCATAACACACATCAGCTCTCTGCAATGCAGAAATGCTCGAATTGAAGGGGAAAATTCAGGAGTTATTGATGAGAAAAATTCAGGAGTTATTATGTCGCCCCGAACGAAGTCGGGGACGACATATTGATATTGTACGCATGTTTTTTTTATCCAGGCTGTTTCTCGGAGATGGCTGGGACAATCTTCCTGAAACTTTCCTTCAAGGACGATCACTGGTTGTAGTTGTGCAGTGAGGTCGTTCAGTTCCAATATGTCTACCGTTGCCATGGAAACCTGTAAAAAGCGACAAATTTTGTCCGAGAGTGTTCTCTCTGGTCCCTTAAACTTTCGTCATGAAACTTTTCTTATTTTAATGATTAGTATCTGTAGTTCTGCAACTCGTATTTAAAATTTTCATATAATCGATTATTGCCATGGAAACCAGGTGAAAGTTAAAATTCTTTAATTTCGATTTTCTCAATAACTACTCAGGCAATCGTTTTGAAACTTTCAATGTTTATTCCTTGCAATGTGTCAAAGTGATTTCTACTTTCAAAATAATTGTAATGAGTCGCTCACGGTTGCCATAGAAACGAAACAGAAAAAAAGATTCAGATGTACACATGTGTTCTCCAAGGTCTAGGTCAAAGGGTCAAAGTTCGTCGTATCCAATAAAAGTTCTTTTCACAAGGATTACATATTTGAAATACGAAAGCCCTAGTACTTACCGTTCAAACGTTATGGCTATTTACTATGTTCAAGACGCCCCCCCCTCTTTTTATGAAGCACACAGCCAAGTAGAATACACAGATATAACATATACAACTTACAAGTAACTTTTTAAAATCTTCATTCATAAAATTCAGTTCCCGTCATGTGATATTTTGCCATCATTCATTCTCCTTCTGTTTTGTCTCTTGAATTTATAAATATTTTATTTTATCTATATAAAAAAAAAATAACGATTGTCAGCTGCATTTATTATCATTTCGCGTTTTCTTGTATATCTATCACTTGTATATTATTCATTTCATTAGATAGTGCAAGTATAAATTAAAAAATTGGTACGTCATTTCCATAGTTTTTATTCATTCATAAATTCTTTGATCCGCTCCTGATGGTTCGCAAAGCCTTGATCACCACTGTATACAAAACATTCATCTCGCCGAAAATGTTCATGATTCCGCTAAACCGAGAAAGTTCACACATGATTTATTATCTCATAACACACATCAGCTCTCTGCAATGCAGAAATGCTCGAATTGAAGGGGAAAATTCAGGAGTTATTGATGAGAAAAATTCAGGAGTTATTATGTCGCCCCGAACGAAGTCGGGGACGACATATTGATATTGTACGCATGTTTTTTTTATCCAGGCTGTTTCTCGGAGATGGCTGGGACAATCTTCCTGAAACTTTCCTTCAAGGACGATCACTGGTTGTAGTTGTGCAGTGAGGTCGTTCAGTTCCAATATGTCTACCGTTGCCATGGAAACCTGTAAAAAGCGACAAATTTTGTCCGAGAGTGTTCTCTCTGGTCCCTTAAACTTTCGTCATGAAACTTTTCTTATTTTAATGATTAGTATCTGTAGTTCTGCAACTCGTATTTAAAATTTTCATATAATCGATTATTGCCATGGAAACCAGGTGAAAGTTAAAATTCTTTAATTTCGATTTTCTCAATAACTACTCAGGCAATCGTTTTGAAACTTTCAATGTTTATTCCTTGCAATGTGTCAAAGTGATTTCTACTTTCAAAATAATTGTAATGAGTCGCTCACGGTTGCCATAGAAACGAAACAGAAAAAAAGATTCAGATGTACACATGTGTTCTCCAAGGTCTAGGTCAAAGGGTCAAAGTTCGTCGTATCCAATAAAAGTTCTTTTCACAAGGATTACATATTTGAAATACGAAAGCCCTAGTACTTACCGTTCAAACGTTATGGCTATTTACTATGTTCAAGACGCCCCCCCCCCTCTTTTTATGAAGCACACAGCCAAGTAGAATACACAGATATAACATATACAACTTACAAGTAACTTTTTAAAATCTTCATTCATAAAATTCAGTTCCCGTCATGTGATATTTTGCCATCATTCATTCTCCTTCTGTTTTGTCTCTTGAATTTATAAATATTTTATTTTATCTATATAAAAAAAAAAACGATTGTCAGCTGCATTTATTATCATTTCGCGTTTTCTTGTATATCTATCACTTGTATATTATTCATTTCATTAGATAGTGCAAGTATAAATTAAAAAATTGGTACGTCATTTCCATAGTTTTTATTCATTCATAAATTCTTTGATCCGCTCCTGATGGTTCGCAAAGCCTTGATCACCACTGTATACAAAACATTCATCTCGCCGAAAATGTTCATGATTCCGCTAAACTGAGAAAGTTCACACATGATTTATTATCTCATAACACACATCAGCTCTCTGCAATGCAGAAATGCTCGAATTGAAGGGGAAAATTCAGGAGTTATTGATGAGAAAAATTCAGGAGTTATTATGTCGCCCCGAACGAAGTCGGGGACGACATATTGATATTGTACGCATGTTTTTTTTATCCAGGCTGTTTCTCGGAGATGGCTGGGACAATCTTCCTGAAACTTTCCTTCAAGGACGATCACTGGTTGTAGTTGTGCAGTGAGGTCGTTCAGTTCCAATATGTCTACCGTTGCCATGGAAACCTGTAAAAAGCGACAAATTTTGTCCGAGAGTGTTCTCTCTGGTCCCTTAAACTTTCGTCATGAAACTTTTCTTATTTTAATGATTAGTATCTGTAGTTCTGCAACTCGTATTTAAAATTTTCATATAATCGATTATTGCCATGGAAACCAGGTGAAAGTTAAAATTCTTTAATTTCGATTTTCTCAATAACTACTCAGGCAATCGTTTTGAAACTTTCAATGTTTATTCCTTGCAATGTGTCAAAGTGATTTCTACTTTCAAAATAATTGTAATGAGTCGCTCACGGTTGCCATAGAAACGAAACAGAAAAAAAGATTCAGATGTACACATGTGTTCTCCAAGGTCTAGGTCAAAGGGTCAAAGTTCGTCGTATCCAATAAAAGTTCTTTTCACAAGGATTACATATTTGAAATACGAAAGCCCTAGTACTTACCGTTCAAACGTTATGGCTATTTACTATGTTCAAGACGCCCCCCCCCCCCTCTTTTTATGAAGCACACAGCCAAGTAGAATACACAGATATAACATATACAACTTACAAGTAACTTTTTAAAATCTTCATTCATAAAATTCAGTTCCCGTCATGTGATATTTTGCCATCATTCATTCTCCTTCTGTTTTGTCTCTTGAATTTATAAATATTTTATTTTATCTATATAAAAAAAAAAACGATTGTCAGCTGCATTTATTATCATTTCGCGTTTTCTTGTATATCTATCACTTGTATATTATTCATTTCATTAGATAGTGCAAGTATAAATTAAAAAATTGGTACGTCATTTCCATAGTTTTTATTCATTCATAAATTCTTTGATCCGCTCCTGATGGTTCGCAAAGCCTTGATCACCACTGTATACAAAACATTCATCTCGCCGAAAATGTTCATGATTCCGCTAAACTGAGAAAGTTCACACATGATTTATTATCTCATAACACACATCAGCTCTCTGCAATGCAGAAATGCTCGAATTGAAGGGGAAAATTCAGGAGTTATTGATGAGAAAAATTCAGGAGTTATTATGTCGCCCCGAACGAAGTCGGGGACGACATATTGATATTGTACGCATGTTTTTTTTATCCAGGCTGTTTCTCGGAGATGGCTGGGACAATCTTCCTGAAACTTTCCTTCAAGGACGATCACTGGTTGTAGTTGTGCAGTGAGGTCGTTCAGTTCCAATATGTCTACCGTTGCCATGGAAACCTGTAAAAAGCGACAAATTTTGTCCGAGAGTGTTCTCTCTGGTCCCTTAAACTTTCGTCATGAAACTTTTCTTATTTTAATGATTAGTATCTGTAGTTCTGCAACTCGTATTTAAAATTTTCATATAATCGATTATTGCCATGGAAACCAGGTGAAAGTTAAAATTCTTTAATTTCGATTTTCTCAATAACTACTCAGGCAATCGTTTTGAAACTTTCAATGTTTATTCCTTGTAATGTGTCAAAGTGACTTCTACTTTCAAAATAATTGTATAATTGTAATGAGTCGCTCACGGTTGCCATAGAAACGAAACAGAAAAAAAGATTCAGATGTACACATGTGTTCTCCAAGGTCTAGGTCAAAGGGTCAAAGTTCGTCGTATCCAATAAAAGTTCTTTTCACAAGGATTACATATTTGAAATACGAAAGCCCTAGTACTTACCGTTCAAACGTTATGGCTATTTACTATGTTCAAGACGCCCCCCCCCCTCTCTTTTTATGAAGCACACAGCCAAGTAGAATACACAGATATAACATATACAACTTACAAGTAACTTTTTAAAATCTTCATTCATAAAATTCAGTTCCCGTCATGTGATATTTTGCCATCATTCATTCTCCTTCTGTTTTGTCTCTTGAATTTATAAATATTTTATTTTATCTATATAAAAAAAAAATAACGATTGTCAGCTGCATTTATTATCATTTCGCGTTTTCTTGTATATCTATCACTTGTATATTATTCATTTCATTAGATAGTGCAAGTATAAATTAAAAAATTGGTACGTCATTTCCATAGTTTTTATTCATTCATAAATTCTTTGATCCGCTCCTGATGGTTCGCAAAGCCTTGATCACCACTGTATACAAAACATTCATCTCGCCGAAAATGTTCATGATTCCGCTAAACCGAGAAAGTTCACACATGATTTATTATCTCATAACACACATCAGCTCTCTGCAATGCAGAAATGCTCGAATTGAAGGGGAAAATTCAGGAGTTATTGATGAGAAAAATTCAGGAGTTATTATGTCGCCCCGAACGAAGTCGGGGACGACATATTGATATTGTACGCATGTTTTTTTTATCCAGGCTGTTTCTCGGAGATGGCTGGGACAATCTTCCTGAAACTTTCCTTCAAGGACGATCACTGGTTGTAGTTGTGCAGTGAGGTCGTTCAGTTCCAATATGTCTACCGTTGCCATGGAAACCTGTAAAAAGCGACAAATTTTGTCCGAGAGTGTTCTCTCTGGTCCCTTAAACTTTCGTCATGAAACTTTTCTTATTTTAATGATTAGTATCTGTAGTTCTGCAACTCGTATTTAAAATTTTCATATAATCGATTATTGCCATGGAAACCAGGTGAAAGTTAAAATTCTTTAATTTCGATTTTCTCAATAACTACTCAGGCAATCGTTTTGAAACTTTCAATGTTTATTCCTTGCAATGTGTCAAAGTGATTTCTACTTTCAAAATAATTGTAATGAGTCGCTCACGGTTGCCATAGAAACGAAACAGAAAAAAAGATTCAGATGTACACATGTGTTCTCCAAGGTCTAGGTCAAAGGGTCAAAGTTCGTCGTATCCAATAAAAGTTCTTTTCACAAGGATTACATATTTGAAATACGAAAGCCCTAGTACTTACCGTTCAAACGTTATGGCTATTTACTATGTTCAAGACGCCCCCCCCCCCCTCTTTTTATGAAGCACACAGCCAAGTAGAATACACAGATATAACATATACAACTTACAAGTAACTTTTTAAAATCTTCATTCATAAAATTCAGTTCCCGTCATGTGATATTTTGCCATCATTCATTCTCCTTCTGTTTTGTCTCTTGAATTTATAAATATTTTATTTTATCTATATAAAAAAAAAAAAAACGATTGTCAGCTGCATTTATTATCATTTCGCGTTTTCTTGTATATCTATCACTTGTATATTATTCATTTCATTAGATAGTGCAAGTATACACTTAACAAAACTTCTAAGTGTTCACTTTAATAAATGTATTTATTTAAAAACTACTTTATGGAATGGTATGATATTTTCCAATTATTACAACAAATGAATCCTCTCAACAATTGCAGAAAGAAAAATAAATATCACCAATGAAAACCAAAGATCCGTGACGAACCTTAAAAACAATAAATCTGTACTTTGTGGCACGTGTTTTGTGTAATTAGTAATTTTTTGTGATCATTATCAAATTTTAAAAACCAGTTTCACTAAAAAACACAAAACATTGGCAAAATGACCATTGAGAAAGAAGGGAGAGTCGTTAGAATGTTGATATCTGGACCATCCTTGCACCACGTTTTAATAACTTTTATTTTAGTGTTTAATTGTCCTTGATATTACGTTAAAAAATTAACAACCCGTATCAAAACCCTTTTAAACACAATTTTCGGTAGGCCGTGCGTCTTTTTCATCGCCAATTTAACACAATTTGAAAGTTTTTGACAAAATTTGACCAAACCGGAAGTTACTTTGTTCTTCGTCTGAGGCCAACATTTTCAATGATTTTGCGTCACACCAGATTTAAAGACAGTTAAATTGTCCTGAAACAATCTTAGAAATATGAAAACAAAAAAATTCAATCATATGAAAATGATATCGTATGAAAAAGAAATCGATGCTCGTGACAGCCTAATATCAGCTCATGTAGTCTGAATCATCCTTAAAGCGGTGCACTTACGTGATAAACGTTCAAGGATATTGACCAAAAGACCTCTGTGTGATGATGCATCTTCAAAACTCCGGATCTGAATCCCATTGAACACATTTTGGATTTTTATAAGAAATTTCAAAGCCCCCCCCCCTTCTACTCGATTTCAACGGTTTGGAAAAATCTAGGCAGTGCAGATGGGTCTATCTCATATTCAGGGGTACATTGTATCCAACAGTAAAGTATGTCTTGCAGTAATAGAGCCAGTGGTGGTCCTTATCCAAAGAAATATTTTTGTGTGAATTTTCATTTTGAGGGTACATCATTTCCCTGACATTTTGCTAAAAATTCTGACGAGATACTTACATGAAATTTACGCAACATCGAACTGAAATATGCTATCATTAAAAATAAATTAACGAAATTATTATTTGTTTGCATTTGTTCTTTAAAACTTAAAAAATGTTAGGTGAACACTTAGAAGTTTTGTTCAGTGTAAATTAAAAAATTGGTACGTCATTTCCATAGTTTTTATTCATTCATAAATTCTTTGATCCGCTCCTGATGGTTCGCAAAGCCTTGATCACCACTGTATACAAAACATTCATCTCGCCGAAAATGTTCATGATTCCGCTAAACTGAGAAAGTTCACACATGATTTATTATCTCATAACACACATCAGCTCTCTGCAATGCAGAAATGCTCGAATTGAAGGGGAAAATTCAGGAGTTATTGATGAGAAATATTCAGGAGTTATTATGTCGCCCCGAACGAAGTCGGGGACGACATATTGATATTGTACGCATGTTTTTTTTATCCAGGCTGTTTCTCGGAGATGGCTGGGACAATCTTCCTGAAACTTTCCTTCAAGGACGATCACTGGTTGTAGTTGTGCAGTGAGGTCGTTCAGTTCCAATATGTCTACCGTTGCCATGGAAACCTGTAAAAAGCGACAAATTTTGTCCGAGAGTGTTCTCTCTGGTCCCTTAAACTTTCGTCATGAAACTTTTCTTATTTTAATGATTAGTATCTGTAGTTCTGCAACTCGTATTTAAAATTTTCATATAATCGATTATTGCCATGGAAACCAGGTGAAAGTTAAAATTCTTTAATTTCGATTTTCTCAATAACTACTCAGGCAATCGTTTTGAAACTTTCAATGTTTATTCCTTGTAATGTGTCAAAGTGATTTCTACTTTCAAAATAATTGTAATGAGTCGCTCACGGTTGCCATAGAAACGAAACAGAAAAAAAGATTCAGATGTACACATGTGTTCTCCAAGGTCTAGGTCAAAGGGTCAAAGTTCGTCGTATCCAATAAAAGTTCTTTTCACAAGGATTACATATTTGAAATACGAAAGCCCTAGTACTTACCGTTCAAACGTTATGGCTATTTACTATGTTCAAGACGCCCCCCCCCCCCCTCTTTTTATGAAGCACACAGCCAAGTAGAATACACAGATATAACATATACAACTTACAAGTAACTTTTTAAAATCTTCATTCATAAAATTCAGTTCCCGTCATGTGATATTTTGCCATCATTCATTCTCCTTCTGTTTTGTCTCTTGAATTTATAAATATTTTATTTTATCTATATAAAAAAAAAATAACGATTGTCAGCTGCATTTATTATCATTTCGCGTTTTCTTGTATATCTATCACTTGTATATTATTCATTTCATTAGATAGTGCAAGTATAAATTAAAAAATTGGTACGTCATTTCCATAGTTTTTATTCATTCATAAATTCTTTGATCCGCTCCTGATGGTTCGCAAAGCCTTGATCACCACTGTATACAAAACATTCATCTCGCCGAAAATGTTCATGATTCCGCTAAACTGAGAAAGTTCACACATGATTTATTATCTCATAACACACATCAGCTCTCTGCAATGCAGAAATGCTCGAATTGAAGGGGAAAATTCAGGAGTTATTGATGAGAAAAATTCAGGAGTTATTATGTCGCCCCGAACGAAGTCGGGGACGACATATTGATATTGTACGCATGTTTTTTTTATCCAGGCTGTTTCTCGGAGATGGCTGGGACAATCTTCCTGAAACTTTCCTTCAAGGACGATCACTGGTTGTAGTTGTGCAGTGAGGTCGTTCAGTTCCAATATGTCTACCGTTGCCATGGAAACCTGTAAAAAGCGACAAATTTTGTCCGAGAGTGTTCTCTCTGGTCCCTTAA
This sequence comes from Saccostrea cuccullata, assembly GCF_032062105.1. Lineage (NCBI taxonomy): Eukaryota > Metazoa > Mollusca > Bivalvia > Ostreida > Ostreidae > Saccostrea > Saccostrea cuccullata. The sequence goes on from NW_026934808.1 coordinate 51,508, forward strand.
ACTTTCGTCATGAAACTTTTCTTATTTTAATGATTAGTATCTGTAGTTCTGCAACTCGTATTTAAAATTTTCATATAATCGATTATTGCCATGGAAACCAGGTGAAAGTTAAAATTCTTTAATTTCGATTTTCTCAATAACTACTCAGGCAATCGTTTTGAAACTTTCAATGTTTATTCCTTGCAATGTGTCAAAGTGATTTCTACTTTCAAAATAATTGTAATGAGTCGCTCACGGTTGCCATAGAAACGAAACAGAAAAAAAGATTCAGATGTACACATGTGTTCTCCAAGGTCTAGGTCAAAGGGTCAAAGTTCGTCGTATCCAATAAAAGTTCTTTTCACAAGGATTACATATTTGAAATACGAAAGCCCTAGTACTTACCGTTCAAACGTTATGGCTATTTACTATGTTCAAGACGCCCCCCCCCCCCTCTTTTTATGAAGCACACAGCCAAGTAGAATACACAGATATAACATATACAACTTACAAGTAACTTTTTAAAATCTTCATTCATAAAATTCAGTTCCCGTCATGTGATATTTTGCCATCATTCATTCTCCTTCTGTTTTGTCTCTTGAATTTATAAATATTTTATTTTATCTATATAAAAAAAAAATAACGATTGTCAGCTGCATTTATTATCATTTCGCGTTTTCTTGTATATCTATCACTTGTATATTATTCATTTCATTAGATAGTGCAAGTATAAATTAAAAAATTGGTACGTCATTTCCATAGTTTTTATTCATTCATAAATTCTTTGATCCGCTCCTGATGGTTCGCAAAGCCTTGATCACCACTGTATACAAAACATTCATCTCGCCGAAAATGTTCATGATTCCGCTAAACCGAGAAAGTTCACACATGATTTATTATCTCATAACACACATCAGCTCTCTGCAATGCAGAAATGCTCGAATTGAAGGGGAAAATTCAGGAGTTATTGATGAGAAAAATTCAGGAGTTATTATGTCGCCCCGAACGAAGTCGGGGACGACATATTGATATTGTACGCATGTTTTTTTTATCCAGGCTGTTTCTCGGAGATGGCTGGGACAATCTTCCTGAAACTTTCCTTCAAGGACGATCACTGGTTGTAGTTGTGCAGTGAGGTCGTTCAGTTCCAATATGTCTACCGTTGCCATGGAAACCTGTAAAAAGCGACAAATTTTGTCCGAGAGTGTTCTCTCTGGTCCCTTAAACTTTCGTCATGAAACTTTTCTTATTTTAATGATTAGTATCTGTAGTTCTGCAACTCGTATTTAAAATTTTCATATAATCGATTATTGCCATGGAAACCAGGTGAAAGTTAAAATTCTTTAATTTCGATTTTCTCAATAACTACTCAGGCAATCGTTTTGAAACTTTCAATGTTTATTCCTTGCAATGTGTCAAAGTGATTTCTACTTTCAAAATAATTGTAATGAGTCGCTCACGGTTGCCATAGAAACGAAACAGAAAAAAAGATTCAGATGTACACATGTGTTCTCCAAGGTCTAGGTCAAAGGGTCAAAGTTCGTCGTATCCAATAAAAGTTCTTTTCACAAGGATTACATATTTGAAATACGAAAGCCCTAGTACTTACCGTTCAAACGTTATGGCTATTTACTATGTTCAAGACGCCCCCCCCCCCTCTTTTTATGAAGCACACAGCCAAGTAGAATACACAGATATAACATATACAACTTACAAGTAACTTTTTAAAATCTTCATTCATAAAATTCAGTTCCCGTCATGTGATATTTTGCCATCATTCATTCTCCTTCTGTTTTGTCTCTTGAATTTATAAATATTTTATTTTATCTATATAAAAAAAAAATAACGATTGTCAGCTGCATTTATTATCATTTCGCGTTTTCTTGTATATCTATCACTTGTATATTATTCATTTCATTAGATAGTGCAAGTATAAATTAAAAAATTGGTACGTCATTTCCATAGTTTTTATTCATTCATAAATTCTTTATCCGCTCCTGATGGTTCGCAAAGCCTTGATCACCACTGTATACAAAACATTCATCTCGCCGAAAATGTTCATGATTCCGCTAAACTGAGAAAGTTCACACATGATTTATTATCTCATAACACACATCAGCTCTCTGCAATGCAGAAATGCTCGAATTGAAGGGGAAAATTCAGGAGTTATTGATGAGAAAAATTCAGGAGTTATTATGTCGCCCCGAACGAAGTCGGGGACGACATATTGATATTGTACGCATGTTTTTTTTATCCAGGCTGTTTCTCGGAGATGGCTGGGACAATCTTCCTGAAACTTTCCTTCAAGGACGATCACTGGTTGTAGTTGTGCAGTGAGGTCGTTCAGTTCCAATATGTCTACCGTTGCCATGGAAACCTGTAAAAAGCGACAAATTTTGTCCGAGAGTGTTCTCTCTGGTCCCTTAAACTTTCGTCATGAAACTTTTCTTATTTTAATGATTAGTATCTGTAGTTCTGCAACTCGTATTTAAAATTTTCATATAATCGATTATTGCCATGGAAACCAGGTGAAAGTTAAAATTCTTTAATTTCGATTTTCTCAATAACTACTCAGGCAATCGTTTTGAAACTTTCAATGTTTATTCCTTGCAATGTGTCAAAGTGATTTCTACTTTCAAAATAATTGTAATGAGTCGCTCACGGTTGCCATAGAAACGAAACAGAAAAAAAGATTCAGATGTACACATGTGTTCTCCAAGGTCTAGGTCAAAGGGTCAAAGTTCGTCGTATCCAATAAAAGTTCTTTTCACAAGGATTACATATTTGAAATACGAAAGCCCTAGTACTTACCGTTCAAACGTTATGGCTATTTACTATGTTCAAGACCCCCCCCCCTCTTTTTATGAAGCACACAGCCAAGTAGAATACACAGATATAACATATACAACTTACAAGTAACTTTTTAAAATCTTCATTCATAAAATTCAGTTCCCGTCATGTGATATTTTGCCATCATTCATTCTCCTTCTGTTTTGTCTCTTGAATTTATAAATATTTTATTTTATCTATATAAAAAAAAAATAACGATTGTCAGCTGCATTTATTATCATTTCGCGTTTTCTTGTATATCTATCACTTGTATATTATTCATTTCATTAGATAGTGCAAGTATAAATTAAAAAATTGGTACGTCATTTCCATAGTTTTTATTCATTCATAAATTCTTTGATCCGCTCCTGATGGTTCGCAAAGCCTTGATCACCACTGTATACAAAACATTCATCTCGCCGAAAATGTTCATGATTCCGCTAAACTGAGAAAGTTCACACATGATTTATTATCTCATAACACACATCAGCTCTCTGCAATGCAGAAATGCTCGAATTGAAGGGGAAAATTCAGGAGTTATTGATGAGAAAAATTCAGGAGTTATTATGTCGCCCCGAACGAAGTCGGGGACGACATATTGATATTGTACGCATGTTTTTTTTATCCAGGCTGTTTCTCGGAGATGGCTGGGACAATCTTCCTGAAACTTTCCTTCAAGGACGATCACTGGTTGTAGTTGTGCAGTGAGGTCGTTCAGTTCCAATATGTCTACCGTTGCCATGGAAACCTGTAAAAAGCGACAAATTTTGTCCGAGAGTGTTCTCTCTGGTCCCTTAAACTTTCGTCATGAAACTTTTCTTATTTTAATGATTAGTATCTGTAGTTCTGCAACTCGTATTTAAAATTTTCATATAATCGATTATTGCCATGGAAACCAGGTGAAAGTTAAAATTCTTTAATTTCGATTTTCTCAATAACTACTCAGGCAATCGTTTTGAAACTTTCAATGTTTATTCCTTGCAATGTGTCAAAGTGATTTCTACTTTCAAAATAATTGTAATGAGTCGCTCACGGTTGCCATAGAAACGAAACAGAAAAAAAGATTCAGATGTACACATGTGTTCTCCAAGGTCTAGGTCAAAGGGTCAAAGTTCGTCGTATCCAATAAAAGTTCTTTTCACAAGGATTACATATTTGAAATACGAAAGCCCTAGTACTTACCGTTCAAACGTTATGGCTATTTACTATGTTCAAGACGCCCCCCCCCCCCTCTTTTTATGAAGCACACAGCCAAGTAGAATACACAGATATAACATATACAACTTACAAGTAACTTTTTAAAATCTTCATTCATAAAATTCAGTTCCCGTCATGTGATATTTTGCCATCATTCATTCTCCTTCTGTTTTGTCTCTTGAATTTATAAATATTTTATTTTATCTATATAAAAAAAAATAACGATTGTCAGCTGCATTTATTATCATTTCGCGTTTTCTTGTATATCTATCACTTGTATATTATTCATTTCATTAGATAGTGCAAGTATAAATTAAAAAATTGGTACGTCATTTCCATAGTTTTTATTCATTCATAAATTCTTTGATCCGCTCCTGATGGTTCGCAAAGCCTTGATCACCACTGTATACAAAACATTCATCTCGCCGAAAATGTTCATGATTCCGCTAAACCGAGAAAGTTCACACATGATTTATTATCTCATAACACACATCAGCTCTCTGCAATGCAGAAATGCTCGAATTGAAGGGGAAAATTCAGGAGTTATTGATGAGAAAAATTCAGGAGTTATTATGTCGCCCCGAACGAAGTCGGGGACGACATATTGATATTGTACGCATGTTTTTTTTATCCAGGCTGTTTCTCGGAGATGGCTGGGACAATCTTCCTGAAACTTTCCTTCAAGGACGATCACTGGTTGTAGTTGTGCAGTGAGGTCGTTCAGTTCCAATATGTCTACCGTTGCCATGGAAACCTGTAAAAAGCGACAAATTTTGTCCGAGAGTGTTCTCTCTGGTCCCTTAAACTTTCGTCATGAAACTTTTCTTATTTTAATGATTAGTATCTGTAGTTCTGCAACTCGTATTTAAAATTTTCATATAATCGATTATTGCCATGGAAACCAGGTGAAAGTTAAAATTCTTTAATTTCGATTTTCTCAATAACTACTCAGGCAATCGTTTTGAAACTTTCAATGTTTATTCCTTGCAATGTGTCAAAGTGATTTCTACTTTCAAAATAATTGTAATGAGTCGCTCACGGTTGCCATAGAAACGAAACAGAAAAAAAGATTCAGATGTACACATGTGTTCTCCAAGGTCTAGGTCAAAGGGTCAAAGTTCGTCGTATCCAATAAAAGTTCTTTTCACAAGGATTACATATTTGAAATACGAAAGCCCTAGTACTTACCGTTCAAACGTTATGGCTATTTACTATGTTCAAGACGCCCCCCCCCCCCTCTTTTTATGAAGCACACAGCCAAGTAGAATACACAGATATAACATATACAACTTACAAGTAACTTTTTAAAATCTTCATTCATAAAATTCAGTTCCCGTCATGTGATATTTTGCCATCATTCATTCTCCTTCTGTTTTGTCTCTTGAATTTATAAATATTTTATTTTATCTATATAAAAAAAAATAACGATTGTCAGCTGCATTTATTATCATTTCGCGTTTTCTTGTATATCTATCACTTGTATATTATTCATTTCATTAGATAGTGCAAGTATAAATTAAAAAATTGGTACGTCATTTCCATAGTTTTTATTCATTCATAAATTCTTTGATCCGCTCCTGATGGTTCGCAAAGCCTTGATCACCACTGTATACAAAACATTCATCTCGCCGAAAATGTTCATGATTCCGCTAAACCGAGAAAGTTCACACATGATTTATTATCTCATAACACACATCAGCTCTCTGCAATGCAGAAATGCTCGAATTGAAGGGGAAAATTCAGGAGTTATTGATGAGAAAAATTCAGGAGTTATTATGTCGCCCCGAACGAAGTCGGGGACGACATATTGATATTGTACGCATGTTTTTTTTATCCAGGCTGTTTCTCGGAGATGGCTGGGACAATCTTCCTGAAACTTTCCTTCAAGGACGATCACTGGTTGTAGTTGTGCAGTGAGGTCGTTCAGTTCCAATATGTCTACCGTTGCCATGGAAACCTGTAAAAAGCGACAAATTTTGTCCGAGAGTGTTCTCTCTGGTCCCTTAAACTTTCGTCATGAAACTTTTCTTATTTTAATGATTAGTATCTGTAGTTCTGCAACTCGTATTTAAAATTTTCATATAATCGATTATTGCCATGGAAACCAGGTGAAAGTTAAAATTCTTTAATTTCGATTTTCTCAATAACTACTCAGGCAATCGTTTTGAAACTTTCAATGTTTATTCCTTGCAATGTGTCAAAGTGATTTCTACTTTCAAAATAATTGTAATGAGTCGCTCACGGTTGCCATAGAAACGAAACAGAAAAAAAGATTCAGATGTACACATGTGTTCTCCAAGGTCTAGGTCAAAGGGTCAAAGTTCGTCGTATCCAATAAAAGTTCTTTTCACAAGGATTACATATTTGAAATACGAAAGCCCTAGTACTTACCGTTCAAACGTTATGGCTATTTACTATGTTCAAGACCCCCCCCCCCCCTCTTTTTATGAAGCACACAGCCAAGTAGAATACACAGATATAACATATACAACTTACAAGTAACTTTTTAAAATCTTCATTCATAAAATTCAGTTCCCGTCATGTGATATTTTGCCATCATTCATTCTCCTTCTGTTTTGTCTCTTGAATTTATAAATATTTTATTTTATCTATATAAAAAAAAAATAACGATTGTCAGCTGCATTTATTATCATTTCGCGTTTTCTTGTATATCTATCACTTGTATATTATTCATTTCATTAGATAGTGCAAGTATAAATTAAAAAATTGGTACGTCATTTCCATAGTTTTTATTCATTCATAAATTCTTTGATCCGCTCCTGATGGTTCGCAAAGCCTTGATCACCACTGTATACAAAACATTCATCTCGCCGAAAATGTTCATGATTCCGCTAAACTGAGAAAGTTCACACATGATTTATTATCTCATAACACACATCAGCTCTCTGCAATGCAGAAATGCTCGAATTGAAGGGGAAAATTCAGGAGTTATTGATGAGAAAAATTCAGGAGTTATTATGTCGCCCCGAACGAAGTCGGGGACGACATATTGATATTGTACGCATGTTTTTTTTATCCAGGCTGTTTCTCGGAGATGGCTGGGACAATCTTCCTGAAACTTTCCTTCAAGGACGATCACTGGTTGTAGTTGTGCAGTGAGGTCGTTCAGTTCCAATATGTCTACCGTTGCCATGGAAACCTGTAAAAAGCGACAAATTTTGTCCGAGAGTGTTCTCTCTGGTCCCTTAAACTTTCGTCATGAAACTTTTCTTATTTTAATGATTAGTATCTGTAGTTCTGCAACTCGTATTTAAAATTTTCATATAATCGATTATTGCCATGGAAACCAGGTGAAAGTTAAAATTCTTTAATTTCGATTTTCTCAATAACTACTCAGGCAATCGTTTTGAAACTTTCAATGTTTATTCCTTGCAATGTGTCAAAGTGATTTCTACTTTCAAAATAATTGTAATGAGTCGCTCACGGTTGCCATAGAAACGAAACAGAAAAAAAGATTCAGATGTACACATGTGTTCTCCAAGGTCTAGGTCAAAGGGTCAAAGTTCGTCGTATCCAATAAAAGTTCTTTTCACAAGGATTACATATTTGAAATACGAAAGCCCTAGTACTTACCGTTCAAACGTTATGGCTATTTACTATGTTCAAGATGCCCCCCCTCTTTTTATGAAGCACACAGCCAAGTAGAATACACAGATATAACATATACAACTTACAAGTAACTTTTTAAAATCTTCATTCATAAAATTCAGTTCCCGTCATGTGATATTTTGCCATCATTCATTCTCCTTCTGTTTTGTCTCTTGAATTTATAAATATTTTATTTTATCTATATAAAAAAAAAATAACGATTGTCAGCTGCATTTATTATCATTTCGCGTTTTCTTGTATATCTATCACTTGTATATTATTCATTTCATTAGATAGTGCAAGTATAAATTAAAAAATTGGTACGTCATTTCCATAGTTTTTATTCATTCATAAATTCTTTGATCCGCTCCTGATGGTTCGCAAAGCCTTGATCACCACTGTATACAAAACATTCATCTCGCCGAAAATGTTCATGATTCCGCTAAACTGAGAAAGTTCACACATGATTTATTATCTCATAACACACATCAGCTCTCTGCAATGCAGAAATGCTCGAATTGAAGGGGAAAATTCAGGAGTTATTGATGAGAAAAATTCAGGAGTTATTATGTCGCCCCGAACGAAGTCGGGGACGACATATTGATATTGTACGCATGTTTTTTTTATCCAGGCTGTTTCTCGGAGATGGCTGGGACAATCTTCCTGAAACTTTCCTTCAAGGACGATCACTGGTTGTAGTTGTGCAGTGAGGTCGTTCAGTTCCAATATGTCTACCGTTGCCATGGAAACCTGTAAAAAGCGACAAATTTTGTCCGAGAGTGTTCTCTCTGGTCCCTTAAACTTTCGTCATGAAACTTTTCTTATTTTAATGATTAGTATCTGTAGTTCTGCAACTCGTATTTAAAATTTTCATATAATCGATTATTGCCATGGAAACCAGGTGAAAGTTAAAATTCTTTAATTTCGATTTTCTCAATAACTACTCAGGCAATCGTTTTGAAACTTTCAATGTTTATTCCTTGCAATGTGTCAAAGTGATTTCTACTTTCAAAATAATTGTAATGAGTCGCTCACGGTTGCCATAGAAACGAAACAGAAAAAAAGATTCAGATGTACACATGTGTTCTCCAAGGTCTAGGTCAAAGGGTCAAAGTTCGTCGTATCCAATAAAAGTTCTTTTCACAAGGATTACATATTTGAAATACGAAAGCCCTAGTACTTACCGTTCAAACGTTATGGCTATTTACTATGTTCAAGACGCCCCCCCTCTTTTTATGAAGCACACAGCCAAGTAGAATACACAGATATAACATATACAACTTACAAGTAACTTTTTAAAATCTTCATTCATAAAATTCAGTTCCCGTCATGTGATATTTTGCCATCATTCATTCTCCTTCTGTTTTGTCTCTTGAATTTATAAATATTTTATTTTATCTATATAAAAAAAAAATAACGATTGTCAGCTGCATTTATTATCATTTCGCGTTTTCTTGTATATCTATCACTTGTATATTATTCATTTCATTAGATAGTGCAAGTATAAATTAAAAAATTGGTACGTCATTTCCATAGTTTTTATTCATTCATAAATTCTTTGATCCGCTCCTGATGGTTCGCAAAGCCTTGATCACCACTGTATACAAAACATTCATCTCGCCGAAAATGTTCATGATTCCGCTAAACTGAGAAAGTTCACACATGATTTATTATCTCATAACACACATCAGCTCTCTGCAATGCAGAAATGCTCGAATTGAAGGGGAAAATTCAGGAGTTATTGATGAGAAAAATTCAGGAGTTATTATGTCGCCCCGAACGAAGTCGGGGACGACATATTGATATTGTACGCATGTTTTTTTTATCCAGGCTGTTTCTCGGAGATGGCTGGGACAATCTTCCTGAAACTTTCCTTCAAGGACGATCACTGGTTGTAGTTGTGCAGTGAGGTCGTTCAGTTCCAATTTGTCTACCGTTGCCATGGAAACCTGTAAAAAGCGACAAATTTTGTCCGAGAGTGTTCTCTCTGGTCCCTTAAACTTTCGTCATGAAACT